>NW_020455515.1:675008-693117 GCF_003342845.1 Nothoprocta perdicaria
AAATGGGAAGGGAAGGGAAGGGAAGGGAAGGGAAGGGAAGGGAAGGGAAGGGAAGGGAAGGGAAGGGAAGGGAAGGGAAGGGAAGGGGAGTAACTATTTCATAAATTAGTCATTTGTTTGGACCACTTGCTTATGGATGTGTAAGGTGATCCGTTGGTAGGGCTAAGAGCAAGTAAATGCTCATATTTCACCTCATGGCTCTTTCAAGTGACAGATGAAATGCCCACGAGACTTCTCTTACTACCACTACAGATAACCTTCAAGCTTAGATGTAGAGTTAGAGATGAGGTTTGTTTACATCATGGTGAACTACTACCATTAGGAAGAACTGACCTATATTCTAGGTAGCCTTTTGCATCACCAAAAACACAGCAAGAGCAGTTGTGACCTTAGGACACCTCAAGCCCAGCTTAAAAGCTAATGCATTTTAAAATATATATATATATCATTTTATATATACATATATATATATATGATTTTTATATATATATATATGATTTTATATATATATATTATATATGATTATATATATGATTATTTGATTTTTAGTCTTTTTTTGATACATGAATGATCTGGAACAGTCAGAAAAATGCCCTATTCTCACCTGTAAGCTAAGAAAACCAGATACAGAATTTACTGACGCAAGATTAATATGGAATGTAATTAGGTCACTTTAGACAGGAATTTTTCTAAGTGTGTTATAATTCAGTTTGGCCTGATATCCTTTGGAAAATCTTCAATACCAGCATTGTTTCTAAGAGCTTCTTCCAGTCTTTCTTCTATTCCCTTCCTCTGTTGTCCTTTTATATCAAACCATTGTACTGCACTTCATACACTTCATAGTCCACATCATTTAGAAAAATCTCAAAAAAAAAAAAAAAAAAGAAAAAGAAAAAAAGAAAAAAAAAAAACCCACAAACTCTTTTTGAGCATTTTGGGGTAACCAACCTGCCATAGTTTACAATGAATGCAGCTTGGTTTCCATTTTCTGAAAGGCAAGCAGGGCAATTTGAACATCTCCACCTGCTTTTGAACATCTCCCACTGCTTTTGAACATCTCCACCTTCGCAGCCAGCCCTTCCTCCTTCACGCTGGAGYAGGAGGCTCCTTCTGTGAACATTAGGAATGACCAGGAGCCGTGCCACTTCCCTGCCACTTCTGGGGGCTCCCCAAAGGGCTACACACAGAAGAGCCATTTGCTTCCTAACTCCTCTATTTTTGCTTGATTTTGTGAGCTTTGCAACTCCGTCGCGAGTGAAAGCCAGGCGAGGAGGCTCGCAAGCTGAGCTCAGCAGCTCAACTTTCCACCTTTCCATGCTGCACTGTTTGCTTAATCACTTCTCTAGTCAGTTAGGAAAACAATAATTAAAAAGGAAAAATCATTTGCTGTAGCTCAGGTTTAATTCATACTGTTCACTTATTTCATTAACCACAGGCAGTTGCAGAAGAGTGATGTGCAGCACGCATTAGGTAAAGCCTACTACAAATAGACACTTTCACCCCGTGCTACAAATGTGCTGGTAGTAGGCAGCACACATCAGAAAGTTGCACAAAAGAGTGCAAAAACAGGTACAAAACAGGTACAAAAAATCAGGTACGGGTACAAAAACCTGTACAATACACTAGTAAAGATAATTTGTACCAGTTACTGTAGCTTTTGTTCACTCAAGGCAAACCCACCTTTGCCCCACACTCTAGACTATTAATTCTTGATGGAGGAGTATCCACACCTCTGGAATTAATGCCTTTCCAAAGCGATCTGGGAGCCTACAGGATGGCAGGCAGGCGTTGGGGGAAYGAGGCCTCCCCTTGCTGCTTCTGTAGCACATCTCTTTCATACTTAACTTCAAGAAGTGCGTCACGGACTTCCAACAAGCTATTTTTACAAGTATTTCTAAAGGTGCAAATGGGAGGTGGTGCAGCCGAAATGCACCTCGGGTTTTTACTATACACATGCTGCACACTCAGCGCTACTTTGGCCCCTCATTAACCCCTCCAACTCAAACACAAGGGCCTGTTTTTAAAGCTACCTGGGAAAGAAAATCTATGTCACGAGGCTGTCCAGTCCTTAAATGCACAAAGAAAGGCTTGCACAGCTCTTTAATAAAATGTCACCTAGCTTCCAGTTCCCCTAATCCTCCTTGTTTACCGAACAAAGTCGTAACGGGCCTGCCAGAATGAAAATGGGGATAAAGTTCTTTCTGCTCGATAAAAAGTGCCTCTGCAGCCTTTCAAAGGGGAAATACCAGCCCTCAGCAAAACACAGAACTGGTATCTCAAACAGAGTCCAAATTATGTCTGATTCACTGATCCTTTTCACTTCTTGCCTCTACCACTCACTGACACAAAGATCTTCTGCGCTCTGACACCCCTTTTGTCCTTATTTTAGCAAAGAATAAAACGCAGAGAGGGAGAATAAGCATCTTCGGGAAGGAGAGGCATTTATATTTCAACAACAGCTTTTGTTTTAAAAGCCAACAGAACAAAAAGCTTTCTCTCCCTTTTCCTCCACTCTACGTTATCCAGCGCATTTTTGGTATGGATGAGCCTACAGGCCCCTGCAGTTCTGCTCAATTTTCTCCCCGCCTAAATGGTGCTAGCTGAAAGAAAACTCAATAATAAATGTCATTTCTGTACTCTGGAGTATGCAATGCACCTCTAATACCTTCCCAAGTACACTATTCTACAACAGTAATAAAAAGAAGGATTAAACACTAATCTCCTATACCCATAATGCATCAACTGACTACACCTGCTAAAATCCAATTTGGTAATTAAAAAATATCTACTGAACAGTCAAGCCAGGAGACTAAAAGGAAAGTCCTGTCCTTACGGACAGCCAGCAGAAAACAGCTTCAAAGTTCAGGCACTWAACACAAGCTTATTTTTACCTCTATTCATTTTTATGTGACCCAATGCAGTATAAGAAACAAATACCTGCTATCATGGTGTAGCAATTAAAGAACAGTTTTATTGCAGCAATAATGACTTGGATATTAAATATCTAGTAAAAATTAGATGAGCAATGTTGGCTTTTAGTCTATTTATAGACAATATGAAAGAAGCTAAGGCCTTTTCTATTTTAACAGTAAGAAAGGAAAGAATAAACCTTGTTGTTTTTTTTTAGTATGTTCTTTCTGCTAATTGTCCCTGGTTCAGAGCCCTTCTGGGCTTCAAGGCTGCCTTTAAAAAAAGACTCCTACGGTTTCTGTAGAACACCAGGACACGCTGAAAAATCAGAGGGGCTTGTGCTGACCTCTGGGGTACAGGCACTGTCAAACGAGCCCATGAGCTGATTAACCAGTTTAACTGGCCAGCAATATTTAGTGGTAAATGACAACAGAATATGGAGGGAAAGTAGGGGTACATTACATTTAAGCTGTATCTACTGTCTCACAATAAAAAGAAATAGTATAGTAAGGGTCTTTCCCTTGTTATTTTTAATACTAGACTGTTCAGCCAGAAGTAAATGTTGTACAATACCACAACAAAATAAAATCCTTCAGCTCTGACAAAATGACAGTAATCAAGGCAATGTTTTTGCTACAGATAAAAAAAATAAAAATAAAAAAGACTCTTAAAAACACACAAACAAGGGACAATACAGTCTCTATTTTTTGGTGCCAACCCCAGATGCCGACCGTTTCACAGTCTCTCCCAAGTGACTTGGTGAACACATGGGCCGGCTGGTTATATTGCCTGGACATACTGAGCTTCTCTGGGAAATGAGGCACTTTTCCCTAAAGTTCTTCTTTAACCTTCAAACCAAGGCACGTTTGRGAGCGAAGAGTCTCCACGAACACCACTGCTGTTTTCCCATGTGATGTCCCCCTTTCCTCCAGTCGGTCCAACATCCCGCTCCTGCTCATCACGCTATCCTGGTCATTYCTCTGCACAAACTCTTGTGAGGGCTCCCCATGCCACAGTTATTCACAGTGTTGTTTAGGGGAGTTTTATTCATCTTTGAGTCTCTGTGGCAGCTGTGTGCGCCACTTTCCCTATCACTCCCCCTTAAAGGCAAGCTCTGCTTTCTAATCTACAGACTTGCTCTTCAGGGAACTTGGAGCTCCTCCTACTACATGGAGAGAGGACAGCTGGACACAACTGCACCCACCTTCCCAGAGCAAAACAGGGGCAGAGCTCATCTCAAACCTACAGTTACCAAAGAGAATGCCCAACTGTACTGTCGCTGATGGGCCAGACAGAACCACAGACTCACAGAACGGTTGAGGTTGGAAGGGACCTCTAGAGATCATCTAGTCCAACTYCCCTGCTCYAGCAGGGACACCCAGAGCACGGGGTACAGGGCGGCATCCAGGTGGGTTTGGAAGACCTCCAGACCTCCAGTGAGACTCCACAGGCTCTCCGGGCAGCCTGTTCCAAAGCTCTGCCACCCTCACAGTAAAGAAGTTCTTCTTCACGTGCAAATGGAACTGCCTGTGTTTCAGCTTGTACCCATTGCTCCYTGTCCTGTCACTGGCCACCACTGAGCAGAGCTTGGCCCCTTCCTCCCTACCTTCCCCCTTCATATACYTTTACATATTGATCAGGTCCCCTCTCAATCTTSTCTCTTCCAGACTAAGCAGGCCCAGCTCACCTAGTCCTTCCTCATACGAGAGAGGCTCCAGTCCCTTAACCATCTTTGTTGCCCTCCACTGGACCCTCTCTAGGAGCTCCATGTCCCTCTTATACTGGGGAGCCCAGAACTGCACACAGYACTCCAGGTGCRGCCTCACSAGAGCTGAGTAGAGGGGCAGAATCACCTCCCTTGACCTGCTGGCAACACTGCTCCTGATGCAGCCAGGATCCCATTGGCCTCCTTGGCCACGAGGGCACACTGCTTCCTCACGGTTARCTTGTTGTTCAACAGCAGCAGCAATAGACAGCAATAAAATCATAAATCCTTGGGATTATGCTATCACTGGATCATGTCCAGTAGGCCTCAGGCAGAAAATTAGTTGTCATGGCAGCTTAGTATTATCTAGCCAGACTTCAGGACTTTTTTTGTATTATCTATCGTTACTATTAAATACAGTTATCTGAACTTAAAAAAAAAAAAAAAAAAAAAAAGGCTGGTGACTTACGCAAGCTGGTATTGTGTATTTCACACACAGGCTATAATACTGCCTATAACTAAGTAGAGGACTCAGAGTAAGAGCAACATGACTGTCTTGTTATCAGGGAGTGTATGTGTGGGTAGCCTGTAATTGGATATTCTCTCCCACTATGTACAGCTTTCATCATATAAAACAGCAAGAGTAAGGAAGTAACGTGCTAATGAGGAACTGACCAACGATTAATTAAAAAGGAGAATATACCAAGAGAACTGGCAGGAAAATGCTATTGTCATATATTTCTAGGTACTTCTTTTTTATGTGGGTTTTTAATTTAGAAGCTATTTTACTATTTCTTTTTGAATGCACCATATATCCTCTCGAGACACAGTGCAGGTGTTTATACAGCTTAAAAGATAAACAGGAAAGCACTACTAATACCCACCTTATTTAAATGAATAAGACTATGGGAATCTTTTGACACTGCAGACCATGAGAATTCTCCTAATGGATTTTTTCAGCACAATGAAACCTTGACATTGTATTCAGACCTACATAAATAACTTGTTGCAAAGCATTAATTAGTACACGGTCTCATTATTTTAGTTCAGGAGAAATAATATGAAASTGAAATCACGAGGAGAAGAAATCCAGAGGACTTTTCAGTCACTGGCACTTAGTGAATGCCCTGGATGACTGACTAGTTACTTAAGTCTCTTGGTTGGCTACCTAAGGCACATTCTCAATGAGATGAAAGTGTAAATCCTTGCAACAGTGCCAAATCTCAGCAGCCTGAAAGGCAGGACCAAAGAGGAAAGCAACTTCTCAGTGAGAAATAAGCTACGCATTCCAGGCCTCAGCATCGAGTGCCTTTTCACATTATTCTTTTATGAAGTGCCCATGTGGCACTAGCTAAGTTAGCAAAACACTATTTGCAAGCAGAAGGGGTATTGCCATTTCATGTCTGACTGCACTATATAGTGCACAGTCTTTAAAATGATCAACGGTAGGTTGTCAGTCTGTAGATATACGCAATTTATGTCAAAACGCAAGTGATGCTCCCTTCTTTCAAGATGCTTTACATAGCATGCCTGAGAATTACAAAGTTTCAAGGCTCAAATAATCCACTTAAATTCGCATTTACAGGAATAAATTTGATGGGGGGAGAAGGGGAAGAGCTTTCTTGTCAAAATGCAGATGAGTCCGACAGCAACACAAAATGGTGCTTGGGATAGTACAGGAGGAAACAAAAATAAAGCCTCCAGTCCAAAATGCAGACAAATGAGGGGAATACAAACAGAGTTAATTCAAGAGGCACCTTCAGTACACTCATCCCCAAATTACGGCTTACTTTAGAACTTTGGGACCCTATACCAAGACAATGCTTGTGCAGATTTATGCAATTTATCCAGGCATCAGCCTTCTTGGGGAACAGACAGACCCATCTGGCTGAACATACATTTTACAGTCATGATACAGTCCAGAAGAACAGAAAGGAAAACAAACAGATGTTTTGATCTATTTGAAGATCTGCAGCTCATGATAAATGAAGCTTTTTTTTTTTTTTTTCATCTTGTTTGGACTTTCCTGTGGGCCTTGCCAGTGCMAAACAGAAGACTGCCATTTAAACCGTCCTAGGTAAAAATAATGCCTGAAAATGATAGGGACTTGACTGATTGAACTAGAAYTAAAATTCTGTACTTAAAAAGGCCTAAAAATTGGAGCAGGATATCACCTTTCTGAACTCCTTTGCTGGGTTAACTGTTACATGAGCTTGGAGACCAAAGAACACAGTCCTGTATATCGCAGTGAAAATAGTACATGCTGTAACAGTTCCTGAAGGGAAACATTATGATTCATTTCTGAGCTTGGAAACTGACCTATTACTGAGTCAAGAATCTTTTGCTGAGAAGCAGTGAGGTAGGCAATCTGTGCAATCCTGATTTTTAATCATTAGTCATGRTATACTAAGTTTCTTAGTATGCAGAATCAGTCTACGTGTCTAGAATGTGAATCATCTGGAGACCATCCCTACAGCAATTGGTGGAAGGCAACTGTTCCTTGAACCAGGAAAAAAAATTTTTGGTACTGGATGAAAATAGTAATAATTTTTAAGTTTCATGAATCAAACATGGTGCAAGCACCTGGGGAATGCAAACATCCACTTACTGGTAATTTGTAAAAATCAATGCATCAAAAAAAAAACCCCAAATTTGCCTATAGAAAGTAAGTAGCATCTTAATCTGTCATTCATTCCTTGTTCTGCTTGCCAAAACACTAAATATTCTTTTCTAAAAGGAATCTGAAAACAAAGCCACTTTGCAATGAACAAGGTATTTCAGCTGCCAGCTACATTCTTCTCAATTTTGCACAAATGTTCAAACTCACAGAAAAGGCACCTGTGATATTCACTCATGAGAACAAGCATCTCTCGCCACCTCCTCCTGTAAAAACAATGCCAGCTTGCAAATGGAATATAAGCAGCCATTATACATTTACTTTGCACCTTAGAATATACACCATCCAGTATATTCTACAGAAACAAGCAGTGACAGCAAGCTCTCTCACTGATACCATATTGTTTTTCTTTAGAACAAGCCCTATTGTGAACATTTTGTACAAAGTAAAAAGAATCACCTCATTTGTGCACTTTTATAGATAATAAGTAGATTCATGATATATCTAAATCGTTGTTAAAGTTATTCATGGAAAGATTCTTTCTTTTCCTTGTGCATGAAGTGTGGTTCCTCTCTAATAAATCTCAGACAGTACCCAAGACGTGTTTTTATATGCCCATGAAAATAGTATGGTCCATAAATGCAAGATGCACCTATCTAGAAAAGACGAAGTCATTCAGCAAGACAACATATAAAACTTCCTTTCAAAGCGCTGTACAGCAACCTGCCATCCGAAGTGGGGAGCTTGATGATCTTTGATGCCAACTAAAACCACCCTCTCGTTCCACGTACGCCTGAGGCAACTAAGTCATCCGCATAGCGGACCTGGCCAAGTCACGTCCTGCAGGCAAGGACTAGAGTCAAACTCCACAACAGCAGTTACGATCTGCTTCCCTATGGTTAAGGTTGTGTTTTAGGAAGAGAACAAACAAGCAAATGGAAAACAAGGTGCAATTCTTCATATTCATTGCAGGTGTGTTCAATGCAAATGCATTCTACTGCAAAGCTTTTTCTACCCGAATCCACGTCACCGCTGTACCTCATTTCACTGAATACTTATTTTTAAAGGGATACCTTCAGGAGGGTAAGTAAGAAGAGTTGCCCTCAAGATGAGCCTCCCCACCGAGTAGGACCAGAGAAGCTGGAAACACAGGCTCAGCATTGCCTGAAGGGTGCTCTGGTCAATGGGGGCTTTAATGTGTCTCCAGACCTGCCTGGACAGGCTGGTCAAAGGAACCTTGCTGTGCACTGTCCCCCCTTGGCGGCTTTATTGACTAGAGAAAAAGAGTTCACATGACGTTCGTGAATAAAACTCCAATGAGATGATCAGASAGGTATGAGGATAATATCAATTTGAGCAGCCACCTCAACCGAGTACTCCAGGTCTGGATCATATGCTGGAGCAACCCTTGCAATTTCAACAATGCCTGTGGTAAATGAGGTATGCATTATTCTGATTTGCCTCTCAGGGCTCAAATGAAGGTATCTAAAGCTCACCTCCTCCCAAGAGGAGAGACTTCTGAAAACTAAAAGCCTTCTCTCTGACAGTAAGAGACATAGGGAAGTGAGATTGAACAGATACGACCCTACACCAAACATCTGAGCTATATTTTACAATACTGTCACTGAAACATTATTGCTTTGCTTTGATATGCTGCCAAGGGTGAGTAAAGATCCATTGAAAATTGAACTCTATTTAGAAACTGCATCCATTTTCCAATAAAACTTGTAATTCTGTATACATAACTTACAGAAGGCAAGAGACTATGATGTCATAAAATAATAATATTAATGTGAAGGTCCCAGTAGACTCATGCTTCGTATTGTGATAAATCAGAAAAATTACCAAGGAACATATAACTGATGCCATAAATGAGTTATGTACAGTAATTTGTWTATGGAGAAAGGCATTTGGGTAAAAAAACCCAATACTTTCGGCACGCTATCACACAACATGACTGCTGTCCTTTAGACAAAACATTCTGACAATTYGCACTACAGCATGTTTTTTTCTTTTAAAGATGTGCATTTTAATGTGCAACTGTTGGCATATTGCCAACTATAAATGTAACTAATTGATTTTCAAAAACTCCTATTGCAGATCTACAAATAAGTATACTTTTTCTTTAACTCCTTTGCTGCTAGATGCTTTCAATACTGCAATTTAACTTCTACTTTATAGATGGAGGAAACAGAGTAACTTGGGAAATCTGATATTTAAGTCATGCAATCATGATTTATCTGTGCCACTCAAAACGCCCTCCAGATAAAATCAGTAACTGCATTCAGTCTATTTACAAATCACATTCAACTACCTCATTTAGGGCTGCACAGCTTTGCTTTTACTTCAGCTTACCTTTAGATAAATCTCTGCTCTTTTCCGAGTATTCCTAAGTAAACTTGCTTTATTAATAATTGCTCTCCCTTTCCTTCACACATGCTGTCCCTGCCATGTCTTTTCTTAAGGCTGCCTTGTACATACGATACAATCTAATTTTCTGCCTTCGCATGTTTTTCACTAGTTAAGTCCAAACAATATTTGCCATAAAATGTGTCTACATTGCTCAGGGCAATACTACTGCTATGCTGATCACTGTCTTTTTAGGGCTCAGTGACAAGGTCTCCCTTATTCCTCTCCTTCAAACAGAGCAGAGTCAGATGGTCTTCCTAAAACCCTGGTGCAGGGAGGAAGACCCAAGAAAAACAGCAATGCCTTAGGGAAAGGATCTTCCCCACGGAAAATGGCTTACTTCATGGTAGTTTAAGAGCTGTAAAAACAAGGGACACATCACTTCTTTTCACTACTCCGACAACCACTTCTAGGTGTAGTCTACACAGCTAGATAACATCTTGCTCAATGCAGTGTTATTTTAAAATATTATTTTTATATAGATATATGCATGTGTGTACAAGTATTTGGGTGCAAAGCATGTCAAAGGGGCATCTCTCACATTTTATTACGTACTCCTTAAATTTTTACTACGTTCCTGTGTCCATATATGGCTAAACCTAGCAAAGTTGTTCCTAGAGCAGAAACAACTGGAAAAGTGAGTAAGGCAGACATGCAAAGTGAAAATAAAGCCTCTCAAAACATTGTCCTGAAAAGCTGGCACAATTTAAACTGTATTAGGTATAATAAAACACATCTCATACATTTAAAATACATATATATGATTCAGGTACACTCTTCCTCTCTTGCCAAATAAGATTGTCTTTCTGCAACCTCATCAGGCCAAATATATAACCGAGTCCATGCTACTCGATGACTAGAAGTATTAAAATATCTCTATCTCTTTTCAGTCAGACAGTACCTTTTAATTCAAAATCTTATTAATAAAGATTCCGTGCWTTTTCAGTCTTTCAGCTGGAGTTACAAACCCCACAATGCTGATACGTGCTTTTTAGTGATTGTAACAAGGCCATGTTAATGCTGATTTGCCCTGTGACCCTTGGGAGCATCCCGCACTGATCAAGCCACAGCAATTTCTCTCTAGATGCAAAATGGATGTCAAGAGATGGAAGCTGACAAGAAGTCACCACTGCTACTGGTCCTATGGCTGGGCCCAAGTGCTTTCACACAAGTCACCGTAATCAAGACCTGCCTGCAGAGAGACAGACCCACAGGGTCGCACAATTCCTGCTCTTCCTACAATCTTTACACGGCTCTCCCTTCCCATAGCAGAGGACCCATCCCAGCTGCTCCTCAGAAGAGCAACGTACACTTGGGCCTACAAGCACAAAACCCCAAGGCAGAAACACCAGACGCCACCGCGATGTCGCAGCCGAGCGCTTCCCGCCGAAGCTGCTGCAGGGCCCGGCCCTGCCAGGGATGCAGCGCRCCGGGTCAGCAGGTCGACAAAATATCAAGGGCAGCAAATGGTTCAGGCCTGCTTTGTTTCCCGGCGTGCGGCTCCCGACTAGCAGGGGCAGCAGCTCTCTCCAGGTTGCTGCTGGCGGTGGCTGCTAGGAAAGCGCTTGTCCTTGACGGCCCTCTCGGGAAACGGGGCCCACGGCCCGACCCGGGTCTGCAGGAGCGTGGCCAGTCGCTTCGCTGCTCGTGACTCACTTGGGTGTGTTGGGGGATTTTTCTCATGTTATTGCACGCAATGGGTCCAGGAACACTTTTAAGCACCTCGTTTAAAAACAAACCAAAAAAAAAAAGGGGGGGGGGGGCGACAAATCCAGGTCTCCAATGGACAGTATGTACCAAACTTGAACAATATTTCACAGAATCACAGAATATTCAAGGTTGGAAGGGACCTCTAGAGATMATCTAGTCCAATCACCCTGCTCCAGCAGGCACACCCAGAGCACGGGGCACAGGGCGACATCCAGGCGGGTTTTGAAGACCTCCAGAGAAGGAGACTCCACAGCCTCCCTGGGCAGCCTGTGCCAGGGCTCTRTCACCCTCACAGTTCCTCCTCACCTGGAGACGGAACTTCCTGTGCTCCAGCTTATGGCCATTACCCCTTGTCCTATCGCTGGCCACCATGAAAAGAGCTTGTCCTCTTCTTCCCTGCATTTTTGCCCCAACCTCCCCAGGGTAACACAAGGCTATGCAGATTTCATGGTAGAAAAAAGTCTCTTAGGCTAAACACTTTCATGGCCAGTTAAAGGAAGCAATAAATTGCTAAAAAGGGGTTTTATTTACAACTTGACAGAACTTAAGTGATAGTGCCTGCTAGCAATATAAATGTAGATTTAAAAAAAAAAAATGGGCCATTTATTTAGTTCGTGTCACTCTCCTATCACATTTCATAAGAAATCACAACATACTTGATGACAAGGGGGAATTTCAGTAATAACCTTGAACTATCACTTTATYCCCTTCCCCCAGTCAAAGACCTACCTAGGTTAATTTTTTTTTTTTTTTTTGTCAAAGCAGCTAAGTCTGTCATATGAAAAAAATCAGCAGTAAAACATCATGTTTTCAAAGAACAAGAAGGTGACTTKGGTTAATTCTGACCCATTTTCAAAGAGGAATAATCAACCTTTCAAAATGAGAATGTTCATTTAACATAAAACACAGAAACAATTAATCCTGAATTATTAAGTGCAACTAACAGCAATAACTCAGAGAAAAAAGCTTTTCTTTTTGTCTTTTAGGTTATTTTGATAATGCACAGTAGATTAAAAGCAATTACAGTTTCAAGGTCTTTATAATTATGTAACTCTATGCGCACATTAGCCAATTTACTAAAAGCATTACATGCACATGAAACAAATGCTTTGGTGTGCATCTAAACAACTACAGCAGGGCAGCCATAACATCAGCGTGAGCTTAAACTAGACCTGAAAAGCTTGTTCTAATGGAACCAACCAGCCATACCTTGCAAATAACACTAAGTACAATTAAATAAATCTCAGCTTCCTATAAGGCTATATAAAATTAAAGAAAAAAAGGCCTGTATAACCTTAAAAAAATTTCCCCAAACTTCTATGCAGTTTGTTGYACTGCTATTAAAATTACTGGGCAGTGTTCACTGGCTAGTTGATTTAATGCTTGGAACTATTTATACGTGCTTTAAATAAGATATAAGATGAAAAAAAATGAAAAAACTATTCAGAGCAGAAATAAAACAACTTTCATTTGTGACTTCGTTTGAAAGTTAAAGGAGAATACTTTTTGATAAGTTATCACAAATTGCTGTTTAACAACCAAGCACCAAAAAAAAAAAAAAAAAACCCAAAGACCAGGTTTTTCAAACTAAATGCTGAAGGGAAAGAAGCAGATCCCACAAACCTCTCTACACTAGACACTCACTGTTGCTGATTTTGAAGAGTTTGATATGCATGAGAAATACAAGGCTGCATTTGAAGGAACTGAAAAGGGCCTGTGAGAGAGCACTTCTACTGACTGCAGTCTTTCCACCAGACAAATGATTTGGTCCAATGAGTTTTTCTAGAATTGCTCATCASAGGCAGAAGAGGAAGAAGGAATTAAGGCTGAAAAATCATTAAGCTGGCATCTGTAACTATCCCAGTCTCCACCTCTCCCTGCTCCTCTGTCAGGCTGCTGCTATACATACATGTTTGCCTAACCTGTCAGAAAAAAACAACAAAAATGTTTCTAAATGGATGCTAAGGAACTGTTTGACTGGTCTTCTTCCCTGCGTGCAGAAAAGGGGAACAGAATATATGCTACGGCCCTCATCATACAAATCATGTGTTGTTCTCCCTGCTATGCAGAAGATTACAGTTCCACTAATCTGGTCTTTTCACCACTTACTTTTACGGTCTATGAATAAGTTTCTCCTATACAAAACCCTWCTTACAGATGTTATTGTATCTTTAAGGATGCTGGATTCTGCATAAATAAATCAATGTTCTGTGACGATGTAAAAAGGATGTAAAAGCTGAAGGGATCTGAAATGGATTTGAAGATACACATAAGACAAGCAGAACTGGCGAATAAAGAAAAAAAAAGGCTGAGAAATCTTTATATATTTATTTACCTGATGGTACATCCATGTTGCAGTTGTCAGTAGAACAAAATTACACCAACTTGGGCTGAAATTGCCATGACAGAAATTACCTGTTTCCCTTTTTCTTTTCTACAGTCTCAGTATATGGGTCTTGGCTGTTTGTGAAAGTGGCATTAGGAGAAAATGCCACTTTATTGCTGCAGATGAGATGCCAGCTACACCTTGACAAGGCCCATCCCAGGGATGGATGGGACGCTGCTTGACTGCTGCATGTAAATGACAACGTTAAACCCATAACACAGGCAAATAGGTATCTTTAACTCCTGCTCCTTTTAGCTCTGAGGGACTAGATCCAACTTTTGCTGGAGACAATTGCAGGGAAACAGAATGACTGTAACTCCCAAAGCACCTGACCTCGGGGAGGACACTGTGTACTGTGCTCGAAACCACTGTGCAGTGGTTTTCTCTGAGGAGCAAGTGGCAGAGAAGTAACTCGCACAGAAAGGRCTACAGAAGCCACAGCTCTAGGGGTGGATTAGCATTGAAAAGGGATTCTGCTGTTGCTGCTCAGAAAATACATACTGCTAATGGTTTTCCTCCCCTCAAACGTGAAAACTGTGACAATTCTATAGAAATCCTGAAACTGTAAGTATTTTGACTACCTGCACTTAATTTTGCAATCATTTAAAAAGGCACATATGGGTAGCAAAGCTAGCAGGATGTAAGATTCAATACATCTTCATTCAGTGACAGGAAGACATCTATTATCAGATGTCGAAAAGGCCTGAAATGCAAAGAAAGCCAACACTGTAAAGCCTACATACTAATAAGCATTAATGGAAACATCCTCACTGCTAATTATTCAGAGAATGACAAGTTGGGACACCCAGAAATAACGTCTGTAAAACCAGCGAAAGCAAAGCTCAGCTCTGAGAATAAAACGAAACCCCCCCAATCAGGTGAAGCGCTTCCATGCTACCCTGGAAAACCAGGGATTAAAAATAGAGGCTTCGGAGCGGCCTGCAGAGCCCATTCCAGCCGGCTCACCGCGGAGCGAAGCGGCCTGGGAGACACAGGCTGCCCTTTGGGCACGGTTGTCTTGGAGACCCCGGAACATACCGCGCTGATGACAAAGGACACAAAAAGCGGGATGAGCTTCCTAAGGCTTTTAGTCTGCGCTCTTTCACGCCAAGCTGAGGGAGGGAGGGCCTCCCCGGGCCGGGTATGCCAGGAATGCGGGTCGGGGCCCTGAGCTCSCTCCCAGCTGCACAGGGCACTTGTGAGGGGGAAGAGGGGGGTTAAACGAGTCTTCCATGAATCAGATCGTCAGTCACTGCAGAGAAATGTTTCCACTTTTAGGATGATTTGGGAAAGCCAAAAGCGAGCTCTTACACAAAGTGGCCTGCGACCCAGGCAGGGAAATAAAGCAGGCAGTGTCTGCAGGAGCCTGCGCCAAGGCCTGGGGCTGCATGGGGACGCTCTTCACCCAGCCAGGGGCTTCTGACAGACTCCTCCCTAACRAGAGAAATTGAGGATTTTACTCTGGGATACCAGCGCCACAGAGTAGCAGTATCCTGCAGTAGTTCAGAGGAACACTGAAACTCCGTGAAAATAACAACTTCTATCTCATTGTAACTGAGGACCCACATGAAAAACAATTCAATTCAAGTTTTCTTATTAAATATTATGGAATGAACACTGAATCCTTTCTATTCCAGTTACCAAGTTCCTTTTGCAACCCCACAATCTACAACTTCCCTTTTGAATTCCAGCTATCTGATCCTGGCTTTGTGAGAAGGTAGCCCATGCCTGCAATTTTTGTCCTCCTTTAACCTGCGAGGAAAGGAAAGCCATTACCAGGAAGCAACACTCGGCTTGAACGGACCTCTCCTAAGCCATACTAATAYGTGCATCGTGTACAAGTATCTTTTCAATTTGCAGTACTTCTCCTTGATAATATAATTCAGAGCTAAGCTACATCAGAGGATGCCGTGACAACAGAAGTAACTACTGGCTTTAGATACATGCTGCCATGTGTCCCTATCAGTCCTTGAATTGAGTGCTCTTAGTGCATTTAGCTCTAGCTGGACAGAATGACAATGTACACCTGAGTACATCTGCTGCGAGGACTCGGGCTGCCTATCTCCACATCGCAACCTCCCATCGGACCGAYGCGACACTGACTGCTATTTGCAAAGAGTGGTTGTATCCATTTCTCACAGAAAAGATCAAAATCCTACCCCTGCCATAAGTCATCTGCTTGCATGAATGTTTGTACATTTCCTGATTTCATGGACTGCTGGCTTTTATATGCCCACTTTCAAATTCTGCGAGTACACCAAAAGCGGTGCATGATATATCCACATTTAGTCCTGACTGACAGTAGGATGGGTGAAGATGAGATGAACAGGGAAAAATTGATAATTTTCCACATCATAACCTCCTCTTCTTTCACGCTGCTCCTCGCTTTTGTCTGTCTAGTTGATTGAAAAGGAGGGAGAGAGAATAAGGGTATATAAAAAGATACATGTTAACTCTTTGCCTTCCTAGCCTGTTTTGAAAGGTTATAGAGTGGATGGATAATAGGTACCTGACAAAAGGGATGTTTCAATGCATTGATAGATCATTAGAGGATTAGAGGATCTCTCGAATTCCTCAGGTAGAACTGCACCTTTGTAGCAGATCACGGCTAACCCTGGGACTGGCAGCCGGGTCAAGTGACACAACTCTGGACCTGGCGGGATCCGCTGCCTCTGGCAGGTCCCAAATCAGATCTGTTTACGTAATGAAGCTGCGTTAAAATCATTCCCTCAATTTTGGTCCATGTACCTTACCACTAAATGCAAAAAAGAGAGAACTGTATTAACTGAATCACTGGCACCATTCTGTGTTTGTACTGCTTAAAATCCAGCTATTCTGTTGCTAAAATACAGATTTGGGAATCTTTCAGGCTTCTGTGGCCTATGCACATCCACACCAGGCCAAATCTCAGGAATGCAGAATAACCCTCTAAGCTGGAGAGCCAGCAATGGCAGCAAGGTTGGAAATCCTGCCCCCCCTTGTAAAGTTTAGCTTAGCTGCCACCAGGACCCTGAACAACCATCCTCCTTCCAAGCTCCATGGTGCACGCTCTCCTGCCAGGGCTTCAGCACCCTCCAGCAAGCATGCATGCCTTCCTGCAAAGACATGCCATAAACAGAATATATGATTGTCCATGCTGGCTATACTGCTTTATACGCGCAGCATGAAGCTTACCCAACARGCTGACACTGACAAGTCCCTTTTTGTATGTCTGTAATGTCATGAGCCTGTACTTGAAACAAAAAAAATACCCGTAACCCAGCATTTTTGTAGGTACAAGCCAAAAATCTAAGGAATTTAGATTAAACACATATGTCTACAGCATCTTAAWGCACAGTGCTTGGCCATTCTTTCTGAAGTGAGGTCTTTGAGCTGTGATTACCTAAGCATAGAAGGGTGCACAGTGTGTACTCCTATTATCTATCCATGCAGATCTGCCACAATTGGGGAAAAAAAGAAAAAAAAAAGTCCATCAGTGCAAGTATAAACTAGTGGAAACTCCTACTCCCCTAGACTGGACCCATCCAGCAGAGTGAAAACRCCTCTTGGATACATCCTTGAGAATTTCTTTGATAAGTAAATCRTTATGTTCCATGTACAGATGACCTGTTCCTTCACACTATTCTTTTGWGCAGCTACCTTGTATACTTGAAAGTATTCGGAAGAGGACAATTCAGTAAGTAAATAACTATTTTTTTTCCCACTCAGTAAAACTAAAAACTTAGCCATCCAAATTCAGGGGAACTTCAGTGGTAGAATGAAAGATTCTGTCTCACACAGAAAGGTCCTCTAAGATCTGCTAGGTGAATTTCACAGAAACACTCCAGTAACACAATTCCTACCGTGAAGTTTCTGGGAACTAAATAATCAAGCTGTGCTACCACATTCATACACTGATCTCAACAATGAAGACTGGTCTTGGATAACATAAGAGTATGTTTTGATAATAATGCACAAAGCAGGACACACTATAGATCATTCTTTCTCCATCCAATTCTGTTCTGTAAATAAACCAAAAAAAAGCATCACTTGAGATTCACACAGGCAGCAATTGTGCCCCTTTCAGTGCAGCCCTGGAGGCACCTTCTAACATGCATGCAGAGCAAGGAGTGGATTAACAGACTCAGTATTTGCACACACTTCTGCATCAAAACCACCAAAACCACTTTCAGGCCCTGATGCCCAGCCATAGTCTACGATGTTTAATTTTAGAGGATACTTTCAAATGCTCCTCAGAATTAGGTCAGGAGAGATTTCCTTTTTTTTTTTTTTTAAATAAACTTCCATATATCTTAGAATTGCAGTGCATATCCGTGGTGAAAGAAGTTTAGCGAGTTCTTTCTTTCTTTCTTTCTTTCTTTCTTTCTTTCTT
>NW_020455515.1:693135-746568 GCF_003342845.1 Nothoprocta perdicaria
TTTCTTTCTTTCTTTCTTTCTTTCTTTCTTTCTTTCTTTCTTTCTTTCTTTCTTTCTTTCTTTCTTTCTTTCTTTCTTTCTTTCTTTCTTTCTTTTCTCTCTCTCTCTCTCTCTCACACACACACACACACACACACACCCCACATTCAACTGGAAAGCATCAGGACTACATAAACAAGTTACCTCTCAGCACCAAGAAAGATCTGAAGGTTCTAATGCCACTTTTAAGATAAACTGCAATTATGATCTTCCACAGTATCTATTTATAGCTGTCTGTATCTGGAAAGATCACATGCTTTTACTGATAGCTGATGTGCTCCATTGTTCTCATGCCACATCAAATGTCTATTCAAATTATTGCACCGTAGCAAAGCTGGGAAAGAACAAATGAAGGGTAGCTTCTTCCAGAGACCTTTCCCCTCTGCCCCAGATGAAAATCTATTGTCTCATCAGCTTATAGCACTGATAAGAGGTCAGTTTTCCAAACCTTTTGTCTGTAACACTGCATTCCATATGATTGATCTACATTGAATGTCAAATTTCCAAGTTATTTCTGGCCTAGCTACTAGTCTCCCATACAACAAAYGAGCCTAACAAGAACACAGCTATTGGGAACCAGAACATTCCCCTTCCTCCCTTCTCTTTTCATAGAACAGAATAAACCTCTGCACACATATTAACATCTAGACTATAAACCTCTGCATGCTTTTCCTAATAGCAGTAATCAGACAAATTTCTGAATTTTCACGAAAAAATGGTGCCTAAGCAAATATTTACAAGGTAACATACTGAAGCCTTTATTACATTAAGTAAAACAGGTCTTTGCATTCTCTGGAACAGGGGCCCTTTGTTTCCATTACTCTCTTTTATAGGAATTCCATTCCTTACTCAGACTTTAGTATTAAGCTTTACATCTTTAACGGATAAAGCTCTAAATCCAGTGAGTTCGAAGGCTTCTGTCAAAGCCAAACCTTCATCCWTCACAGATGAACTCAGAATCACAGGAATAAAGGCAGACCATGAAGGAAGGGCAGGTCTGCAATGCAAGCGTACACAGCATGACAGCACACAATCAAGAAGTACTATTTTCCTGACTGGAAAGGCAAGGGGAAAATGGCTTTTTTATTATTATTTTTATTGTTTTAATACTAATACAAATATTTTCAGTAAAAGTCAACAGGATCGGCTGTGTGCTTCAGACTAGACATCAATGCCTTGTTGATTTGCAGTATTAATAGTCTGCACTATTATTTCAGACTGTTAACACACCATAGTATTTGTACATCAGAGTACTTAAGTTTTACAYTGGGGTTGCCAAAAATAACTTTTGTTAAGTCTAGCTGATATTCATGTACGGCGGAACATACCAGAGGATAGGACTTAGTAGGAGATGCAAGTAAAAAGGTGTCTTCAACTGACTTTATCAGCTATATTTTAGTCCATCTGCATCCAAGATACCCAAAATGACTTCAAAAACAGCAAGGCAGAGTCTTAATATTATRCCTGAGCACTATTTTTCTAGCTCATTTACCCCTCCTCCTCTTTCAGACCTGTGCACTATACCCTTCCCCTTCCCATCTTCTCCAGGTAATTTTCCTTTTGAGTAGGAAGACGCAGAATATGCAAAATGCACCTGGGCCCCTGCTGTGGGACTGTGCCCACAGTAGCGAAGGGAAGTTTGTGAGGATCACACCGCGTCAGCTCTGCTCCTGCGGACACACTCGGAGCCGCGCTGGACAGCGGGGAACCAAGGCAAAGCTCCAGGAGCAGCTCCAAAACACCCCTCTGGGGGCGATCCGCCAAACGGGAATCCTGCTGTCTAACAAGGATCTCAGTCTAAACACTAGACACTTATAAATTGTAGGTATGTCTATCTCCTGTATTTGGTGTAAATCACTACTTAAATCTAGCAATGTAAAATAAACTATACATTAAAATTATGTTTTCCTACTGTACTCATATCAAATTAGACAAGCTCTTTTTCATCTAAAGACACAGCTGAGCACCCTTTGCAGAGAAAAGATTTGGTTGCCTGTGAAGTCATTAAATAGACTCAGAACCACTTCAGCTTCACAAGAGAGTCATTCAAATCTGACAGACAAGAATCTTATTTTCAAAAATCATTTCAATATTTAATCAATTCAAAATATACAGCCCATCACTACATTTACTCAAAGTAGTCAAGTTCCCCCTTCAAAACTTCACTATTAAAGAGTCAAAGTTCACTAACAAACAAGCTGAAAAATACAGATCTTCAAGGACAGCATCTGAATTGATATGAAAGGTTCCACTTGCTATGAAAGGCTCCACTTCCATTCCAGGAGCAGAATGGAAGAATAAAAGACTGACCATGACTTTAGGGACCTTCTCATAAAAACTTGTGTTCATTAAAAAACAATTTTTGGCCTTTGTACAGCTGAGACGAGTAGTAGATCCATGTGATAACCTTACATAGAGTGAAAAGGACTGCCAACAAGCATGCCTTCAGAATTACAGGTTGTTCTTAGTAGGGCTGAAACTGTTATGTTTAGGAATTCAGAAAAGAAAAAGGCAACATTTATTCAGAACATGAAACGACAACTTCTATATCTTAGTACATTTGTGCTGTCTGTATATAGAGACATACACTAAACATAGATATTTGCTGATACAGATGTTTGTAGCCTTCTCTTTAATGTGTGCATGTACAACTAGTATCAAGCAAAGAGAATATACCTTGAGAAATTGAAACAGACAGAGAAAAAATATTTGAGTCTGCTTTTTCTTCTGCTTTGTTTGCCTGCTTTACTTGAAGGTCATCCTTTTGAAGATCAATACATATTTATCTACTAGAACAATTAAGCATGTAAAAGCTGGATAAGCCTACTTAAAGATAATGTTTAACTTCTGACTAAGCTAACCTGAAAGTATTGCCATGCTGTCCTGGGAACATTTCAGGCTCCAAGGAAGACAGCACAGATTTGCAAAAAATGCTTAAAAATACAGCCCTATGTACATATCAGTTCTTTCTGAAAATCCTTTTATGAAGACAAATTCTTAAAGTGGATTACTTAGACTTCAAAATGTCTTTTGTGGCCTTCATTTATAGCATGTTTAGCATTCCACAGTAAAGTGATTTTAGATAAACTCAATCTCCATAAATTAAGTAAAGCTGCAACTTTCAAATTAGCTCAGCTGATTCAGAATAATTCTACTATATAAAACTTATCCCATGTACATTCTTTATTTTTATCAAGAAAGGTATAAAGAAAAAAACCTGCTAAAAAAATCTCTCCAACTTATAATTAAAGAGACATTTTATAGCAGTCTAAAACCTAGCATGGAAACAAGGGTAATGGAGCAGACACCAGCTGCTAACAGTAACAGCAGTGACAGCAGTAACAATGCTAATAAATAATTATTTCTTCATCTGATTCTMCAAAGGAATAAACTTCCAGAATGTATGTGCTTTATCTTTCATCTTATCTTCCAGTTGTTCCAATAAATTAAACAATTTTATATATAAACAGTTTTAAAGTCTACCCTCATTTGCTGAAATGAGCAGACTTTATTTTGAGCAACTTCACTGATCCCAAATGCCCAATTTTCAGGGCACTTTCTGTATCTCAGTTGAAAAACAAACTGCCCTCCTAAAGGGCTAACACAGGCTGGTCAAACTGCCACCTGAGACAATTCCCTCCCCCTTGGGGACAACGGAAGCCAGGGAATGTACTTGCCTATCGAGGAAAGAAAAGTTTTTTTATGAATTAGGCTTCTGGGACTCACAAATCCTCCTTTTGGCCATTTAGAAGTCTTTGCAAGAGTACTGGCAGGTAGACAAGTATCTTACTTTGCAGCCATGGACAAAAATAGAAATTCAAAGGATTAGGCCAAGGCTGCAGGGCAAGCTAAGTYCAAGATCAAGTGGTTTGGTACCTTGGGAGGGCTGAACTCCAGAGTAACATCACTCCTCTAATGCACCCAATGTGCTTGCACTGAAGACTTGTGAAACGTGTCTGAAGGGGTTTCACAGGTCATAAGTAGCATGTTAGCAGTGCACATTTACATCACGAATTAAAGCATTTTGGTGAGACCTACCACAAAACCAATCAGGTTGCCTGCTGAAAACAAGAGAAACCAAGTCACAAGAAAACTCATGACTCCACTAGCGCTGTAAATGTTCCTATGTGGCCTGATGTGGTCTAATGCATTTATATATGTATTTCCACAAAGTCAAAGAACAATCATTTGCAAGGAGAAACAAATATTTTTATATAACCCCACACTTGAACAGATTTGTGCTTAATAAGGTTACACAGACTAAAACAAGAGCCTGTTTTTAGACAGTGTCTCTGAATAAGGAAGAATGAGTCAGGGCAGATCAGAAATTGTTTATACATACAGATATCCAGGGGGAAAAATTACTGATAAATTTGTTTACAATTCTGAGGTTGAGACTGCCTGCAGGTAAATACTCTAGACTAGAATTGTTTTCTAAGGGTGACTGGTCTTTCAAAGATCTCTGATCTGACACAGCCCTTCCAGTGAACTCAAGCTCAGTTTCTATCCACTYGCCCCTTGGAGACAGTTCCCGACCTTGAATGGATACCAGCCGACCTGGCAAAGCCTCCCGCCACCGGATCCGAAAAAGCCTTGACAAAATACCCAATGTGGGTTGCAATTAGCACTGCTGCTTGACAAGGAGTAACGACTTCTCTAGTTCGGGTTGCCGTTGACAGGCACAAACAAAAAGCTCCACATAAATCGCTGAAGAGCACCCAATGGAGCAGGAAGAATTTGTAGAGAAGCTTTAATAGGCCATTAGAAAAGCCGTGATGAGCTAAGTATGAAACAGCTACAGAAATAATAGTGGGAGATTGCAAAGGMAGCACGTAAGGCCTAATACATGCGAGTACGTGCCAGTTAGAAGCAGGAGGAAACTAGTGCTGGAAAAGAGAGATTACAAAGCAACTCTCAGAGCAATAGCCAGATAAAAATGTGCTTTACCAGGTTCCGATTGTGTTTAGCCTAATATGTGCTTGGCTTCATTGTGCCCCCAGACGTGTGTGCTGCTCTTTAACTATGTCTTGGATCTCCTTCTCCGGAGAGGGCAGGATCTTCTGTCGCTATTTCCCTTTCCCTTCCAGAGAGCCCAAAGCACCCGTGCTCAGCCTTGCAGTCTCGCACAAACGGCTGACTGGCTTTAACTTTTCCTGCTCTGCCATAACCAATAAGGACACCATTCCAACAGAAGAATTGGAAAACATCTTTCTGTCACGGCACTAAGTACAACAGAGAGGCCGSGAGGCAACTGCTTTCATCCAGAACACCTCTGCATGTTCCTCGCACCACAGGAACACACGTGCCAAGACACTGGAATAAGGAACAGGCTGCTCCTTCCGCAGATACAAACCCGGTAACTCATTAACTTATGGACACTCCAATATATTGGGGTAGTGCTGATGTAAGTGGCTGGTACCTGGACTCTTACAGCTGTTACAGCAGGATTCCCAGGCCTGCTTCAGGGTTTGCTTCTCTCATGATTTGTATAGTTCATAAGASTTCTTATTTAATAAGCACTTCACCAAATAGCCTATGCAGTTAATTGATTGACTAAAAAGAATCAGTACGGAAATCTGGCCCGCGTGAACCAGGAATGGCATCAATAACATCCTTAAAATTCTCTAAATTCTCAGAAAATGGATATTTGAAACAGTCACTACTACTCATGCAAACAACTATTAGTCGAGTATGTATCTACAATTCCTTCTGCATTTAGGAATGACCTGGAGCTGTAACACTTATGTCCTTTCACCTGTGTGGACAAACACACTMTCCATCCTACACTGCATCCTGTAACAGAGGAGCAGCAGGACATTAACAATCTACAGTGACCACAGCTAATGAATAAGAGTGTGTAATGAAGAAAGCAGTGTTTCTTTAGTAGTGTGCTGAAGTAACTGATGCTGCTTAAAAGGGGTTCACAAGCCAAACAGTCTCAGAAACAGGGCAAAAAAAAAATTACATTTGTTCGAAGAAACCACACTGCTCACTTCCTTAGCACACCTCAGAGCAACTTAAAGCTTCACAGTCCTACAGCAGCACAAACCAGGAGATGGCTTCCTTAAGTGCCAACAGCAACAGCAGCACCCCAGGCARCAAATTTGCCTACTTGTACACATTTGTAGGTATGATTTAGCTCTTGAATATGAAAATTTGATGATTTTTTTTCTGTACTTTTAGGCTGTTACTTAGAAAGGTAAATGGTTAGAAAAATTAGTAATATTTAAAAACAAATCAAATACTAATCCCTCTGTCCCCTGATGACATCCTCTACAGAAATGTCACGTTTTCTGATATTCCAACTGATAACCCCTTCATTTGTGTAACATAATAGATAAGGTGTCAGTTGCCTGAAATGACCATTGCATTATCAGTTTTACACTCTGTCCTACTGCTTCAAGAAAGCCTAAAGTTTTACATTTTCACTCACCTTTACTCACAAGGGCTTGCACAGGCGGCTTCCCTTTACCTCCCCTCACAATGATGAATTTTCAACAGAGCTCAGCAACGTACTGCTCTATTTCCTAATGCTTTAACAGCTGTTTGCCAAACAGACAGAAATCCAAAATCTGGAGGAGACAAATCTGAATCTCTCCTATATCCAACATAGTTAAMCAATAACACGATCATTATAACAAGAGGAGTAATGTAAAAGCAAATTACAAAAACTTTCTGTCTGCTCCTAAAAGCTATTCATCAAACAGTGAGACAATGCAGAATAATGCAGAAATGAAATACTCACTGTGTCCATCTTCTAGGAATAAACTCAATCTATCTCATATTATTTCTCTACAACTAATTTTGTTTCATTAGAAACCAACATTCAAAAAAAAAAAAAAAAGAAGCTACTTTAAATATTCCTACCTCTAGGATGACTCTCAAAATCACTATTCCATTGTCTTGTCTTTGATCATTTGTATGTTATGTTACTAAATACACTATGACTGAATCCAGGATGAAAGGGGAGGAGGGAAAACTACAAAGACTGTTTAGCGCATGAAACAGACATTTGCTAGAAATACCATTTGACAAACTCCTAGCAAAGAAAGAGGATCGTGGTTACTGTTCTTTATTACTAATGTAGACAAGAAGCATTCCCATATATATACACTAAATAATTCTTTTAGGTCAGAATTTGAAGCAGTAGAGCACAATGCTCCTTAGAATCTCTACATAATTTTAAGTTAAACATCTTATAATGATTAACTTTGCAAGCAATAGAAAAAAAAAGGGGGGGCAAGATCACTAGTTTAATGACCACCTGATCTTGAATAGAGATGCAAATATTTATTTCTTTGAGGCTTTTACATTTCTTCTTTTAACACTTAATTTTAAAGACAAATTATGCCAGATAATAAGTAAGATGCACTATATTTTTAACCATATGTCGTAGAGGTACCAAATGTAAAGCCCATAGTCAGTCCCTTCTGACTATGGGAAGCCAGAAAGTATTTTGGTTCTTTGATTAATTAAAAAAAAAAAAAAAAAAAAAAGGTGTATTTCCTTTTTTTAAAAAGAGGATTACTTAAAGCTTTCTCTAATTGTAAATGTAACTTCTATTAGATGACTACATCTGCTCATCACACTGTTTGGAGTCACACCCACCATGTATTTATATACAGGTGGAGGTTTAAAGTATCTGTTCTGACCATGGTTCTTGCACACACACACACATACACACCAGTGTGAAAYGCTTTAGTTCAATGGGGCCTTGTATTCAGTTACCCTTTCCTAGCCCATGCTCTCATCTAATTAGAATTTCTGCATCCTCTGGTCTCGCAGAATTCCTGTTACCTTCTTTTGTACAAAGGCACTAAAGACGGTAATTTACGTCTAATTAACGGAACTGAGTCATAATGAGCTGCTTTCTTTTACACATGATGTGAATGTTAAATGTCCAAAATAACTAGCAAAACGGGGCTGTTAGTCCTGCTTCATGTTAAGATTTTTTGCAACACAATGCTGTTATTCAGGCTTCCTTGCCTTGCATCCAGTCAGAGGGCTGGGGGTTATTCACGCTGCAGAAATGCTTAAGACGGTCTGCACAAAAGGATCGAGCTGCAGGCCACCAGATTTAATATTTTAGCTAAACAAGCCACGCTGAAACACGCATGCCAACTTTCCCATCCTCCAGAGTGGGCCCGGCTTCTCCCCCACCTTTGAAATGGCATCTTTTGAGCCCCTGCCGAATGTGACAGCCTTCTTTATGAGGGATTAATTTCCATGCAGAAGAGACAAAAGGCAGGATGAAAGTTGGATGGGCACAAAGGGCTCTGCATCTGTGTAAAGAAGGGCGTCCTAAAGCAACTCTGCCACTGATCCTAGATGAACCACTAAAATGTAATGATGTAAATAAAGACTAAAGAAAAACTAAGGCAGGAACAAAAGGCAGGCACACAAAACCTAACAGGAAAAGAAAACGAGCTCCAGAGGGGAAACTGCTGGTGGTTCAGGGAATCTGGCCACAACCCACTCTGGAGACCCAGACCATCACACCGAAAGACCTGCCAAATTCTGGTTCCCAAGTACTGGGTTTTAAATAGATAATTATGGGGGTACAGACTCTGCTACCTTAAACTGCTTCATTCTCCCATCTTCATGTGAAGACTCTGGAACAAAAGAAGCCCCCAAAGAGCCTCTCATCTGCCCGGTCCTGAATCCCTGGTAAAGCCACTGGGCTGCAGAAGACCACATGAGAGCTCCGCAGGTTTCCTTCTCAGGTTGGACTCCCATTGCCTGTTTTGCAGAAAACTACAGAGTCTACAGACTCTAAGATGTGACTATTCTGGAGGCCACCAAAAACATGCAATGAAGATTAGGAAGAAACATCTTTCTAAACATTCAGTATTATATTAAATCTGTGTGTTCACTCTAACCCAAATCTTGCAACCATTTTTTTCCAAATTGCAATTTTTAAGTAGAGCTTCTTTAATGTTAAACTATCATGCCTGATGTCAAGTGACATGTAAATAGTTATTCATCCACCTACTCTTTTTTATCTGTAGTTCACTGCAAGTACAAAGTTATGACAGTAAAAATAAAACCTCAGACTAAAGTTATAAATATTAAAATCATGTTACCAGAAAAGCATTCCCAGATTAGATTTTGTATTGGGATGGTCACCTTACTTGCAGCAATCTGTACTTCCATGCATATTTTTGGCCTCTAACTTTCCAAAAGCCTCTCCAAATCTTCACGGAGCTTAAATATGCATGACATTAGCTTTCATATATTCTAATGTCACCTCCTTGCTCACTCTGCTTCGTTTGTTTATTTAAGCTTTTTCTTCCAAGGCAGAACGATCATTTTCATGCTATAGAAAGGATCCAGTATGATTTACCTTATGAAGCTCTGATTCATTCAATCTACCATTACAGAGTAAAACTAAATAAGCACTATAGAGATTTTGTGTTGGTCAAAATTGTTGATGCATATTAAGTTTATAGTCTAGTTGCCAGGCAAAAATTGATTCTTTTTCAGTTACTTTTTAAAAGCATCAGTTGTTAAGCTGAATTACATAAAGAATACTGTTCAGTTTTACTATCATGTGAAAAGAACAAAATGTCCACTTGAAAAATGTTTGTCAAACATTCATTTTGTTAACAGATTATTCTAATCATCTATGTTAATGATTTATTAAATGCAGCTTCCAAGGAAATTTACCAGATGAAGAAAAGGTCTTAAGTACATCACACTATATTGAAAATAGTCATCATTTGGAAAATTATCGATACTGAAATAAGTTCAAAAATGGAATTGCTTTCAGAACCACTGGTGATCTCAATCAATTAAAAGAAAAAAAAAATCAAACATAATTGATCTTACTAAAATTACTGTGGTCTTTTATACTCCAGCACAGAAAATAGGAGAGAATTTTCATTTTTCTTCTCCCACATTTGGGAGATTTTCTCCTGGGGGGGGGGAATGACATAGCAAGACCAACAACACGTCATGAGCTTGTCACTAATCCTTTTCTTCTTTTTTCATCAATTTAATCTTGTTTCTCTAAATAGAGTCATCCAACAGGTTTGTGCGCAGGGACCAGAATCATTTGCAAAGTGCATTAGCACTGCAGGAAGTGCACGGGGCAGATCAGGAGACAAGGCAGGGAGAACAGCTGCCAATAAAAACATGCACCAAGTGAAGAACTCTTCCTGCAATCATTTTTCCCCCCCACATCCAGACAAGCACAAAACTGCGACAGAGAACTGTCAACCTGCTGATGAAACCACTTTGATTGTTAATAGTATTAAGATTCAGACTGATACTGCATTTTCTCTTGAGTTCRCAAAGCAGAGCTGTCTGGAAGGAATATATTCAAAATAGCACTAAAATTTTTCTTCTTTACATTTTCAACAAACAAGACAAGGTATAGCACAGTTTTCATGCATCTTTTTCTGAAAGAACAAATAAAAACCTAACAAAACTGTGCCTAATTTTCTACCTCTAAATTTGAAAAGAACTTTAATAATATAATGTCAATTTTGGCTTCTTCAACATTCATTTGGCTCACACTGTTCTATTTTCTACACTCCCATTTCCACAATTTGTTAAATGCAGTTTATGCAAATAAATTCAATATATGTATAAAACAACCCTGGCTGACTGACAGTGCATCAGCGGATGACATATCTTGTCATGCTAAGCTCAGTCTCAACATGTGCTGCACTAGACCTCACTGAGAGCTTCTTTCCTCTCTTCCTCTATGAAGATACAGTGCAAAATGCGCGTTCGGATGGTGTGGGTAGAAGAGCAATTCACTCCTAGAACTTAGCATGSTTGATCAACGAAATTTTAGCGCTACAGAAAAGATTTCAGACAGAATTCATTTGTGCTAGTCAAGCCTCAGATTATTTATGTGGCAAAAGAGCCATACATTTAATAGAAATGAAAATGAAGTTGCAAATTTATGGGAAAGTTGATTTGAAGACAAAGGCCATTAGAACACTGTTTCTAAACTCCAGCCTGTAGTATGAGCATGTGTTTTGTTTTGTTTTTAAAAGGTTTATCCCAATGGGAAGCTCCCTCCTGGCTCTTCCAAGCACTTCATTCCACCTTGTTAGAACTTCTATTCTTTGCTCTGATATAAAAGCMCCTTTGTTCCTATTTGTGTACCTCTCTTTAGAGAATGGCTGATAGGAACAATAATGGCAACGAAAATTCAGCCTAGAGAGAACTCGTTTTAGGTTTTCTCTAGGCTGTTTTAATTGCTTACTGGKTTTTTTGCTTTGTTTCTAGGCCATGCACCGATGCAGCTGCACTGATGCACTTACACAATACCAAATAAACATCATCCTAYAGCAAAGCAAAAACCATGTCTCATTTTATTACTGCCAACCTAYAAAAGGGGAGGGTTAGCAACAAAACATCAGCGTTCTCCTACCACCCTTTGATTCCAGCAGCTCCAAGTTTGAATTAAAACTTTTATCTGTCTTCATGGGGCTTCTGTTCAGGAAACACACAAATCAGGCTGCTGTCAAACACTTAATTTACTCCAGCTATCTGGGTTTTTGTGATATTAGGAGTTTATCTTTGCTTAATACATTTTCAAAGTAGGACCTACTTTTTTTTTAAGTAAAAACTATGCAAAAGCTCTGAAAGYAGAACTGTCTGGCTGGTGCATTTTTCCATTCTGAGGACAAGAAAATATGCACTCTTCCTATGCACAGCACGAGAATACTTTGCAATCCTTCACATATTCACAGTCTTTCAGACCCAATTGCTCAACCCTCTYTGATCAGGAGTATTTAAACAGTAGCAAATACTAATCAAAAAAAATTCAGCACCACGATTACATTAAAGAAATTATAGATTTTTTTTTTCTTTTGGCCAACATCAACCCCAGTGGTTTCTTTAAAAGCACTCATATCTGCAGGCTTTTATTAAGGCCRTAATGATGAACACTGAGTCATCCAGGCTTCTCTTCGTTGGAGGAGACTCCAACTTAAAATGGGAAAAATCCTGAAATAAAATACCTTATAGTGGGGCTTTTAAAGACACATTATTTCAACACTCTGGGACATTGTGAATCAGAGAGCTGCTTTTTGGCTCTCCTTCCATTAATGAATAATCATATTAACAGGAGACAGGCAAAACTGATTTTCAGAAAGGCGATGCATTATTCAATTGAGAGAGAATTCACATTCCAGGACAGATTTATTTTTGAGCACCACATACCACGACGCAACATCTGACACTGCTGCAAACCAGGACTGCATAAATCCCAGGGTCACAAGTGAAGAGTCCTGTAACTTCATCAGGAAAGCTGAAATTTCTCCAGTGACTTAGCATAATGCAGCCTTAGCACATGCTAACCAGGCGGCTAACGCAGAAACATCACGTGTATTATCACAGACGCTGGGAAATACATTGCATAATACATGGTGCTTCCTCATGTTCATTTCATAAGCAAAAGCCCCACCAAAAGAATTTAACTTTGTCCAAAATAAAGCATGATTTGCACCAGCAGGAAAACAAGAAAAGAAGGCAATGAACTATTTATAAAAYGTCACTACTACTAAACACTGTGTTTTGGGKTTTTTTTAAWTTTTTTTCTCCAAGGCAATAACAGAAAAAGGATTCTAGAAATATTCTTCTCTATCTCCATACTTCTATCTCATTTGCTATTTTAAAACATCTCAGAGTACTGCCTTCGTTAGGTGAATAAGCTTTGTTTGACTTTGTAATAACCAGTCCTGTTAGATGCATTATAATTTGGTCTCTGAAACGCACAGAACAATCTGAACTTCTTTTGCAAGGTTTCTATCTTTGTACTTCTGTAGTTCCCTATGTAAGGCATCACATCTGTGCTSCTAAGAGATTAAAAGGGATACAGTGTTGGATATCCCCCAGAACTATGACATGCAAAGAAGAAACATCGTCTCCAAAATATTGCTTTGAAGTTAACTACAAACCTATATTGATTGTCCAGCAGTTGTCTTTATTTTTTTCTTAAATGAACTACTACCCTAGTTSATAAGTTATTTTCCCTAAATACTGGGGCCTACAGGAATGAGCACATGCCCTCATACAGCAGTCAAGGTTTACAGATGAAATTATTCTGAAGCTAGCCTTTCTAACTATAAGGGATCATTCTATTCCATATACAAGAGTCAATAAAACATTGATGGCTTAACAAAAGAACAYAGGCAGGCTGGAGAAAGTCTGGGCAATGAATTTGATCAGAAATATTTTCCATGTTCATAAGAGTGTTCTTGCRGATAACTTGCAACAGTATCTACAAAGATTATCCACGAAACAAATATTCAGTGTCTAATGCCCATGTAGTTTGATCCATAATGTTTTCCCATTATGGAAGAAACCATGGCATCCAGTGGCTCATGTTAAAGAACATTAATGATAAAACGAGGAAGGCAGAAGCTCAAGTCACACCGCTGACAGACTTGTGAAGCTCTGCATCACCCACGTGAGCTTGTGAGGAAGACGACACCTCCATGGTTATATTTTCTAAAACACTTTTTTTTTTCCCAAGTACTAGGAAAGAAACAAAGGATTTGGAGAGATGCAGTAATTTGAGGAAAGAAGGTGAAAATTATAAAATGCACTSAGAATGTTGATTGTTTTTATAATCCAAAACCGAGCTGCCAGATGAAATGTGAACAGAGTTGTCCCCAGCACATCCAAGAGCAACTACAAACTTAATGGAAGAGTGTCGCTGTTGAGAATTTCTTTTTTTTGCTTTCGTCGATGCCTAAAACATTTTCTACTGGACACGCAGGTCTCCATCTAACAAATCTAAGCCAAAGTTAATGGACCTTCTTCTCTTAATCTACTTCTAGCTGACCTTCTGGAGTCTGCAGGTCTGGAACAGTCTGGAAACACGGTCATTAAATAGCTGTCTCCATTCAAAGTGAGGTCTAGAACAGAGACAARGCTGACTGCCTGCTGCGCACAGGGAAGTAATGGCTGTCCAGTGCATTTTACATCTTTTAAATTCCACGATACTGGTTGTTTTATCCAGAAGATGTTTGGGGGGGGRAGGGGAGAGGGAAGAATTGCTTGTGAGACAGAGATTTAAAACTATTAGAAAACACTCTGCAGAATAATGACCTATTCATTTGCTTCAGTCTGAAACTAGGAAAGTCACAGAGACTGGTCTTTTCTCATTGGTTCTCACTGCTTTCACCTACTGGGGCAAAGAACCTCAAGCACAAGCTTCCTGAAAGGCTGCTATTAAATTTGGGAGGCACATGTTAGTTTGGGGAAAAGATCATCCACGCTTACAGTGATCTCTTACAGAGAGCTACTGGATGGCACAAGCTGCCAGACTGATCCTCCTTCTGTTTCTGTTTGCAGACACCTAACTTTCCTAAACAGTAATTGTTCTTTCAGTACCTTGCTATGAACACTCTATCAGGTCTCACTAGAGCAAGAGCTGTTATCATTTAGATTTACTAGTTGTTCCTTAATCTTTCTCTGTKTGTGTGTGTATGTATAAGATATATATGACTAAGATTTACCATATCAAGTAGACAAAAAGCTACAATGGGAAATAAACCTACAGCTTTTATCACCAGAGAATGGCTGGGGTCATACACTTCTTCACATCATAGTCCCCTCAAAAACAAACAAAAACCCAATACTTCATGTTCATTTTGTCTTCTACTTCAAACTGGCCTCCCTCAATATCAATACAATTCTAGAGATGACTTTTTGCCTCTGCAAATGACCTACAGAAGGCAAAGAGTGTGACACATGGTGTTTGCATTTCCATCCTCCTGGGAGCCTGGAGGTAGAGTAACTAGCGATAAAGGCTTAAGCTAGTCTGTTACCTGCTCTTAGCAATCATGCAGAGCCTTTGTCTTTTCAAATCTAAGAATGAAGAGAATAAAAAGATAAACCAAARGCATTTGAGCAACAAACATGAGAAGAAGCCTGGTGAGATTAATTTATACTGAAAGATTAAAGAGCTAAATATACTGTGTATTTTGGCTGAGCAACAAATGAGGGAGTCTTGATAATTATCTGTAAAATATTTGAAGGACATAAAACAGGGAGGGAGAAGACTTCTGTAAGGCAGCATAACCCAAGAGGGTACATCTTGAGCACCAGGCTGTTTAGATAAAGGGAGCAGGGACAGAGTATCAGGGAAAAGACTTGCGTAAGAACCACTTGCTATGCAGTTGCATTTAAAGAAGCAAACACACAATCACATGGAAACTGTTAAAACAAAGGGAGAAGGAACAGAACAACTGAGTAAAGTTGCTTCTGCAGCAGTTACACCAGGCTGTCTTCTCAGTTTCTGAAATTCTGCATCCCTTCTACAGAAAAACATCTTTCAGTGTAGAACCAGTTCTCGGCTCTTTGCAACCTACATTGGCCAACCTGTCACTCACCTGCAGACCCTTCCTCCTCTKCAATTTTGGCATTTTCTTACATGGATGAGGTCCATGTGAGGTTCTCACATTTACCGATATGGTAGACATTGTAAAGAAGAATAGGGAAGTAATATTCCGACATTCTCCATGGAGGAGCACCTTACTACGGAGGAAGGAGGTGAACAGAAGTAAAAACTGTGTTGCTTTTCCTTTTTTAGGTGTTAARAACTAGTAAATCTTAGGCTACATTTTTTTTTCCTTCCCTCCCAGTTACAGCATCCATCTGAAAAACATCCCTAAAGCGCTTTAAGAGCCACTCTCCAGAGAGGCACTGAATGAGGACAGCTGCTGAGCTCTGCAGCGGGAGGAGAAGAGTCTACCAGGGAGAGAGGGACAAACCAGCGGTGCTGCTGAAGAGGCACCGACAGCGGCACACRCACCAAACCTGCCCCAGGTAAAAAACCTGCAGAAAAGAAAGGAAAAAAAAAAAGAAAAATCCAGGGAGGAAACCACAGAAGGTATTTTAAGGTAGCTTTGATAACGACTTGAAGAACTGTCTTTCATATTACTTGGAACAGGCAATTCTTAGCCACAGCTCTGAAAAACAGGGCAGTCACCAGAGGATAAAAGGTTTAAATCTCAGCAGTTCATACAATTCTCTATAGGAATGTCCTCATATCAATTCTCTAGCTCATACTGTTTTAGAACAAGTATTACAGGATAAGAAAAAGTTCCTTTTTAAAAAAAGCCCTGTTTCTCACCTGAGAAAACCTAAACAAAATTAAGGAGGAAGCGCTGGCTAAAGTCCCAGGCTGACCCTGTGCAGATATCTCAAGTCTTTGAAAGGGTCTAGGGGGGTGCAGATAAAAAAAAAATCTATTCAAAATATCTGCACACTCATGAAAACTCCAAATGAAAAACCCAAATGCAATCCTGGATACACATCGCACAGGGGTGGAAGAGAGGCTCACACATACACGCAGGGAAAGACAAGCAGCATCCCTCCTCAAAAGATGTTTTTCTGCACAAAGTAACGCATTGATTATAAGCTGTGAGCCAAACACAAAAAGCCAATATCCCTATGAAAGGGCAAGTGCAGGTATTTTTGGAGGCTGGGGAGGATGGGGTGATTAAGTAGCCGGTTAATGCTGTTTCATTTATTTATAAGGACGCAGCATATCCACAAACAATGGGGCTGCACCAGTATTGCTGAGCGCACTTGTCAGAACTGCAGCTAGAAAAATAAAGGCTTAGCTGAATCGACAGAATTTTTAATACTGAGATAATGAAGAAAAATGCAGTTTGAACTTAGGTTCTAGATTGAAAATACAGCGCTAGCAATTAGAGGGAACATAATTAAACTTGTGAAGTGGGCAGATTTGGTATAGATCCTGCTGACAGACAGTGCCCAGGGAAACACAAAGCTGTTTTTAGAGGCATGCTTTCCAGAGCACAAGAGAACACATACGTTAAGGTAAGAATAGATTTCAGCGTCCTCTGTTGATTTTTTACTGCCAGCTCACTGTCTGAATCCTGTAAATGTCACAGCTTTCAATTTTAATTTTTGGAATAAGTACCATTCTGTGGAAAGTTACTACATGCGCAAGAGCCTCCAAATTTAGATTAAATGCCATTACAATCTTTTATATGATATCCCTCCACATTTTTTCAATTACTTTTAATATTATACCCCTTATGCATGGGAGATATCCTGACAATTAGTAGTAGTTAGAGTATCTTAAAGATTTCTGGTAACACTGACCTTTAATGCTTGCTATTTACAGTAATTATCTTCTAGAGGGAGAAGAGTGTCATTACTTTCCTTTACATGTGATAGCTATCTGTAGTAATAGCTGTAAATACAATAATTGCCCCAACTAATCTCAGATTTATATGATGCTCTTGATGAAAAGAAGATTCATTTCCAACGTCAGCTCTATTTTAACAAAACATTGTGATCATATTGGCCTCCTGCTTTTACGACACAAAAGGCCACTTCCATTCTCCACTTCCACAGTTCTGCTGGCAGCTTCCCTCTTAGTTCCCTCTCATTTTTTCCCWATAGCTCAGGCACAGTTCACAGAATATACTTTTCCTCTCTTGGAGCCTAATTTTAAATCCTCATTGAATATAGCGTCCCTTGGCTCTGCACACCACATAGCAATTAGATTTTACTGTTAGAGGGATGGCACTCASACTATGTGATTCCTTCTCTGTCGTTTGTCTGCTGCCCTCTTAAATAATCAAATTCTTAAGCCCAAACCACCCTGTTTTACTTCTCTGCGTAGTGCTCAAGCAATGTTTGCAGTCTCCAAAACAAAGACTTTGAAAAGCAAAAGGAAGAAATGCACCTCCAGTTATCTGATGCCCAAATTCTGCTCAAGTCATTAAGCGAGATGTCTACACTTAACCCTTTTACACGGCGCCAGGATTACTCTGCACYCTTTATACCCTTTTTCATCACACAAACATATCTTTGGCAGGGTTTGTCAAGCAGAGAAGTCTTAAATGGGCCATCTGCACGGAGAGAATTTTATCCACAAAACCCACTTAGTGCTTCTCAGTATTTGTGCATTTTGGGCATTAATCTTCTGCTATAACTTATGCAGACAGTTCAAAAGTACAAGAAAGTCATTAGATTAATCTCAACATTTAGTCTACTTAGACTTCTCTCGTGGAACTTGGAACAGCATCAAATTAGATTGAGTTGGAATGGAAAAGCAGAGGAAGCGCAGAGGGTTTTTCATCAAACAGACCTACGCTTTCCTACATTCACCTTCCATATTTTAAGCTTGCCCTTCTAAAACTAGCAACAAAACTGAGCATCAGCCCAGCATTTTGGCCACTTCAGTTTTTGGCTCACTAACTTCATGCCTTAAAATGATCAACACAGCAAAATTTCAGGAAAAAACAGGATGCTCTAAGGAATGTCAAAACAGCTGATATGGATTTGAGGGAAAGAATTGCTCAGTATCAAGATGATCATTACAGAATCCAAATAATTTTCAATTAAAAAAAAATCTCATGAACAATTTTTCAATTAACCCCCCTAAAGTCCTGGCAGTCTCCCATTTTTTTTCCAAGTAAATACACTTGTAAAATATGGTTTATAAAGAAATCCCAGAAGACTGCCTATTTTGACCATTTTATGTGTTTTATAAATGTGTAAGGAAATTCAGTTTAAGAAGCTTGCCTATTATTGTAGTAATTCATGTTCCCTATAAATTTCTAATTCATGTTCCCTATAAATTTCTAACTCTTGGGTGCATATAAAAACATGCTGTAAATCGTTATATACATACACTGATTAATGTTCCCCAACTGCGCACAATCCACAATGTGTTTTTCTAGACCACTTGCACAAAGGAAAAAAAAATTAAATGTTTGCAAAGGCCTCATTCTGAGGCATTAATTTCTTACAAATGATAAGTAAAAACTTTCTTCATATATTTGCATTAGCTACTTGCAGACGATGAAGACTAACAACTGTCATCTTCCGAAGCTAAGACTTTGTTGTCTACCAGGAGAACATCCTCCTACTTCGGGCCTTAAAAGACTTCTTCCTTCACTATCCTTCCTGTAGCTACTGACGAGATTTACCTTAAAAGCACTGGGATACAAATGCTATTCTGCTGCAAGTTAAACTTTTTAACTGCTTGAGAGCCCACTAGCACCATTTTGGTAGGGAAAGAAAGCAAAAACCCAGAAACTGGAAGGGAAGAACATGGGAGGACTTTGAATAGTGACAACTATTGGGTTTAGGGTTGCAAACAGTTAAATTTAAAAAAACAAAAATCGAGATGCTCAGCGAGCATGACAAATGGTAGAAAGATAACTGACTCATTTACTAATACTTTAGTCTTGGCATTTGACCAAGCGGTTCCTTCCCTGCGAGGAAATAAAACACTGCAAGCTACCAACCGTTCAGAACATCTGTAAATACAAACTTCATTTGAGCATTTACTCGTTCTTAACGTATGCCCTCGTTAACTTCTCCTTCTAATTGCAACCTAAGTCTGTGGATTTTTTAGCCACCGCTGAAGGACAAYGAGCGAGTACTCAGCTCGTTGGGTTTGGCTTCAACATTAAGGTGTCTTACAATTTGAAAAAAAAAAAGCTTTTCTGTTTCATTTCTATTCAAAGGACCCACTGATTACCCAGTCTTTCTGTATTTCTAGCAGTGATGTTAAAGGATCCAACTACTTTGTTTGCATGTCAAATATTGTCTCTAAGCTGGTACCAGTTTCATTCAACGGGCTTCTTTTCCAGCACGTGTCCTATTTCACTTAAGGGAACATAGGCATTTAAAAGTACTATGGAAATGTTATTGGCTTAGGGGAGTAAATATCTTCCTCCTCCTCCTCAAAATTTGGAAGTGAGAGGATTCAGGCAAGGAGCAGGAGTTCACCCAAGGCTTTTGCACGGTGGGAGTTTTCCTGTGAAACGCGCGATGTGCGGGTGAAGGCGACGTGTTCGGCATTCCTGCGGCACCACCGACATTTTGCCCTGCACTACGGCCTTGGTCGTAAAAAGAACCAACCACATCAAGAACAGGACTGTTACCAAACATCCCCGTAATTTCAGCGTGCACAGAAGGGAGGAAACAACCACAGCACTGAACAGTAGCTTTTACTTATCCCTCTCCATTCCTCAAAAACGTAACAACTGGTTGAACTGTAACACACTMAAATGTGTTTATTTTGATAAAAGCGTATCCAAACAAAGCTTGTAATATCTTGGTCATCTTCGAAAACATCACAATAAACACAGTCAGCCACTTTCCTCCCTCAGCAAACCAGCAAGTTACAACACAGGGTGACTTAAGAAAAACTCCAGTCTTAAAGTTCAGAAGGTTGTGGGGGTTCATCTCCCCTCCACACATCCCGCTTTATTTTTAAGATAACAAAACCTCTCCCTCACCCTGTAATCTTGCTGTGAGAATGAACACAGGCCTCCGAGCATTTGGGGAAAGGCTTCCTATAAAATGAAACCACAAGCATTTAAGAAACTTGACAGATTATAGGTTTTATGACAAAATAAACTAACCTAGGTCTTGCACCATGTCCCACAACGGCAGAAAACAACTGCCACAGAACATTTTTTGCCTTTTTCAGAACTATTTTGGCCCTTTTTTGTGTAATCTCTGTATCTCTGTTCTTTTATTATATTTTTAAGAAAGCACTCAGTCTCTTGTTAACAATAATTATACTGTTCAACGTATAATTTACATAGAACTTTTCAGAAAGATTGGAAACCAGTCCCTATTCCATAACAGGAATTCTCAAGTCTTTTGAGATATCAGTTCTTAGTACGTAAGACTCATCTGAGCATGATGTCTTAACCTCCAGTGGGGCTATCTGTACATGACTACAATAGACTACAATGACCACAGCTATCCATGACCACCTCACAGAAGGGTAAGGCTGTACAACAAGAAACTAAAGGTCTATTTGTAGCATGATCTGGACAGAGTTACTAGCACTAGAACTATCTACATTACACTACAACATTTTTGGATTACATTAGCAATGGCTTTCACCACCTGGATGTGCCTTAATTTTAGACAATGCAAAATGCAGTCATTAGCTATTAAAATATATGACCTAGTGTGTTCCTGCAAAGTATGGCTTCTGGATTCTCTATTTTGCTGAAGAAATGGTGGGATCTGCTGAAGTTAACAAACTGAAGCCACAAAGCTTTATGATATGGCAAGTTGGAGTTATGGAATTAAGATGATGGTAAAAAATGTGTAAGGGTCAATTTGGGGGTTGCATTTAAGAAAGCACAAGGAAAAGATGCAGAAGTATGAGGCTRGATGCTGAACTTGGGAGGTTGGAAAGGAAAAATACAGGGAGAGTACAGCAGAAGAGAGATTTGGGAGTCCTCAAACAACTCATTCAAGAGTCCATCACAATATGGTAAAAACTAAGTCTAAAGGTCAATTTACCCTATGTGTAGCTACTGTGAAAAGACTGTGTCAGATCAAATAAAAAAATGAACAGTGGAGCAGACAGATTCTGTCAAGCAAGTTTGGGGCTATTTTTGTAGTATTATTATTCGTTCTCACATACAGAAAACCCTAAAAAACATCTTCCATGTTTCTCCATGAAGCAAAACAAGCTTCTTAAAGGTAATTTAGCTAACTAGCAAAASGGATGATATGAACTTTATGTGGGATTTCAGCAGTAGTGCTTTGGCAGAAGATTACAGACAGCAGTAAATGTGGGTTCTGCATAATGGCAGACCATAGACAGCAGTGACAATAACCTGTGCTACACAGGGTTAGACACATTGTCAGTGTGCTTTGCAAAAAAAAAAAAAAAAAAAAAAAGAAAAAAAATACACAATCATTAAGACAATTTTTTGCCTGGAAATTATGAAAGAGCTTCAAACTCCTTACATCTTCCTCGAAAACTTTCCTGAGTTGGGTCTGTTTAGCCTGGAAAAGAGGAGATCTGAACGATATGTACAAGTACCTGAGGAGAGAATGCAGGGAGGAAGGGGTCAAACTCTTCTCGGTGGTGGCCAGCGATAGGATAAGGCCAGGCTAATWGGTACAAGTTGAAACACAGGCAGTTCCATCTCCATGTGAGGAAGAACTTCTTTCCTATGATGGTGACAGAGCCCTGGCACAGGCTGCCCAGGGAGGCTGGGGAGTCTCCTTCTCTGGAGAGCTTCCAAACCTGCCTGGATGCYGCTCTGTGCCCCGTGCTCTGGGTGTCCCTGCTGGAGCAGGGGGGTTGGACTAGATGATCTCTAGAGGTCCCTTCCAACCTCCACCATTCTACCATTCTGTGATTCTTGGACTCTCCCCTCTTCAGCCTTCAGTCGGGGGCATCCTGTTTTCTAACTCAAGTCCCTTCACTCTCAGGGAGTGTAAGACAGAAGACAACCTTGATTTAATACTATGACACTCCCATTCTCTGATCTAGTAATTCTGTATTGATTCTCCAAAGTACATTTCCCAATGGTTCGACGAGGTAACAWTGGAAACTTGAGGGTTGAAATCTTCTCTTATGAGGGAGAGCATGAAGGTGGGCTTTGCAGAACAACCAAAGTACAGCTGGTATATGAAGCAACCAGATACAGTCTCTCCTTTCCAAGTCAATATATGTCCGCAGTAACATAGATCAGTGAAAAAACTCCAGTAGTTACCTACTGTAAAGCACTCACTCAAGATTTGTGAGTTCAATCCAGCTAYTGGAGAAATCCATCTTAAAAACAAGAGACACACATCTTCCTGTCCTATTGGATGTGATTCTTCACATCCAAACACAGTATATGTCATCAATGCTTAGAAAGGTGCAGATGATTCATTTGCCTATTTTTTTTCCCCCCAAAGCAAAGAAACTTCAAGAAAAAAAAAGAGAAGGTAAAGTAAGAAAGTTTTCCCATCTGTTATAACATATGGAAATCATATTTCAGCACACCTAATCAAAAATCTTTTGAGATCAGTAAAGACCATTAAATCTATTTAGATGACAAATAATCTGAAAGTTACATATGAGCCAAACCAAGATTTCCTTATTTCATTTTAAAAGTCTGTTTTAAGCCAGTATAATTTTGTTTCTTAAAAGAAAACATGCTGTCACAATTATAAACTTCTTTCTACACCCTAAAAAAACTCCTAAAAGCTAAACCTCAATGCAATACTATCCTCCCATTTTAAAGGCAGGGTTAATAGAGTATGCAAAGAATACTGGTACCTGAATTGTATGTCACATCTAACTACCTTGCAGTGAGAACTCTAGGAATCTTCATATTGTTGTTCAGGTCCTTTTAAATTAATAGATCTGCATTGCTTTATATAGCCAGAAAAATGAGAAGGAAGCACAAGACTTACGCTCACATTATAAAGCTTTTCCTTTTTTTCTTCACCTTGAGGCTTTGTCACTTCCATTAATGGAGGTTTTGTCCCCTTTGCATGTTTTATTGTTTTACCTTACAGACTGTTCAGTGGGGAAACAAATGACTATTCCACCCAGGATGGCAGGATTTGACCTTGATTCTTCTACCTTCAGCTGTACAAGATGACCACAGAAATGTGAGACAAGAGTTAAATACCTAGAGCATTATTAAAAATATTCAGTATTCAAATGTTCACTGCTCATTTCCTTTAATTTTTGCTTGTGCCTGAAAAATCTCACTTTTACACATTTACCAATGTAATAAACCAAAAAAGGCTCCCAACTAATAATAGAGCTAGCAGAAAATAGAGTCAGTATCAGCGCGCTAAACTTTATGGAAAACCTTATCATGTGCAGATAACTTCTTAAATCACACCCAGCACACGCTCCTTGAGGCATGCAGCCCTTTTTTTATTTCGTATCTCTGCTCCATGGCCAGAGACAAAGTCACTGGCCCAAAATAAACCAGAGCCGCTTTCTGCCGTTATCGCCCTAGAAGCTGTTGGGTGGTGGTTGCCTGAAGGATTCCACATGGCGACCTGGACAGGACAGAAGCACGTTCAGATCCTGACCTTGGCCCAGCTGAAGGAGAATCCCTGCTGGAAGCCCTTCACATATGCGTGTGCACACRCATTCCAAGGGACCTGACATCAAGGTGATGGCTACAGATAAAGGTCATTAATTCTTCATATCCTRTTTGGGTAAGATGTTTTAAATAGTGTTGGCACCTATAGCATTCAAAGAGAGTTTTGATGCACCTTTTTTTCTGCTATGACTTACTCCACTCAATTACTTTTCTTTAAGTCACTAAGAAAATAGACTTAAAAGAAAAGAGGGAATGGTGGAACTGCACTAAAGAGCAGGAAAGCTGGGAACCATTTGACATATCTTACCAGATATATCAAGAGATTAGTCATAACAAAAAAAAAAAAAAAAAGAAGCATAATAATACTAGATGAACAGAATTTTGAAAGCTCTAGCAGAAAAGCAAAACTTAATCCATAACCCTCAGTATTCTACATGGCAAAGTACTGAAAGCACCAAGTCAGTATTTACTGACACCCTCACAGTATGTAGCAGTTTAACTCTGAGCCACTGATGGGTTGAGGGAGCAACTCTTCTTTTTCCRTAACTACTTTTTGGTTACAAAAGACTATTTCAGTTGAATATGTAAAAAGATGTAATTTCAGAGTATTTTTATACTGTATTCTAACCTGCTATGGCTCAAACTAACAGCAGATTCTCTCCTCATGAAGACATTTTTCTTCMAAGTCATTTCTACTTGAGACAGTCTCTGGAAGCTTATTCTGTASTTAGATACTTGTTACATAGTCGAAATGGCAAAGATGATGATCTTCATTCTTTTAAAACACACTTCCAAGAAATGCACAAGTGTCTTGGGTAAAGCAACCGAGACCTGGAGACTGTGTCTTCATTCCTAGACAAGACTGGATCCAWTGCAAGGATGGAGCACAGGACCTCAAACCCCCTGTAGATCAGAGACTGGCCTTGTTGGGTCCAACTGGTGGCATCCTGTGCCTCGGTAGGCCCGGGTGCTCCCTATCCACGCGCCCTCCCTCCCACAGGGACAGCAGCACCATCCGACCTACGGGCTGCCCACGCTTCTTCCTCAGGCCTCACCTGGGAAYATAGACTCATCTAGGCCTCAAATGCTGTTTTCCACACACTGAGCTCTTCTATGAAGAATAATATAAGACACTGAAACGCTGTATAACAGACTGCGCAAAAACACAAGATTTATTTTTAAAAACTAAAGCATTCAGTACACAACCACAATTATTCATTACTGGAACTTCCAAAATCTTCTAACGTTAACAGGATAGTTGAAGGAGTAACTGTTCGGTTTGGGCATTCAGAACAACCCTGTACAGTTTTGAAACTAACCAATAATTCTATTGGTTATATCAATCTAGCTCTATTATAGTATCTAGATCTAGCTCTAGAAATCCTCCTCTTCTCAATTATACAAAGTTGTACTTACTTGACAGTCTCAATGCTATATAGCTTTAAATGTATTCCCAAACAACAAACTCTACCTCTGAAATTGAGATAGTGTGCAATTTAAGCTTACACCCAAATAGAAAAAAAAAAGATAGCACTAATAACAAGTGGAGAATTTGTGTGATAAAAAAAAAGAATATTTCTACTATTTCTTTTATTGTTCTTGTTACACAGTTATGGAACAGCATATATCTTGACAATCACATAATTTGCAAGTAAATGCCAGCACTGCTTATGTSTTCTGCAGAATCCACCGGTCACCTTTTTGCTTGGTGAGGTTCTGAAGCTGCAGGTCTTTGCTTTTCAGCATTCCTCCCTACTACAGGGGTTTTAACTGGCTGYGCGGGGGAAAAAGATATAGCGAAAAGCAGGCGAAAATGAGGCAGTTCTTGGGCCTCCATTTCTGGAGGATGGAGAAAGCTCCTGGCGAGCGGGGAGGCGGAACAAAGGAAGAGGATTGCTCAGTCTGGCAGCTGCCATCCCTCAGCCAACGGAGCCTGCAGCAAGCATAGCAAGCACTGTAACTAGCGCTCCGAATCTGCAGGTGAAACTCCTTTGAAATTCCTTCTGATGCATGAAAGGACCCAGGCACTTGCTCTGAAGAAGAGCAGCAGCCATGTCTTCTGGGGAAGTGGAAGGATTGCCTAAAAGCAGAACTCTGTTCTCTATAGCTTAATATACCTTGTATACTAGATCAACTCGCAGTAGGTYCTGCTCCATCAAGAGCAAGAACTTCACTCGTACAAGAGAAGGGGAGCAGTGAGACTGTGATCAACCATTTCAGTTCTCCGCTACAAAGGAGCTCTAGGAGGCAGCCCAGCCTGTCTRCACTGGAAAGAACCTCATGTGCCTCTGGTAGAGGAAGCAGCTTTTCCAGGAACATAACCACAAGCTTCTCTACTTTTCAATCCCGTGAAAGGAATCACAGAAAAAAAAAAATGACAGATTGAAGTTCTCTTGCTAAATATCTTATTAGGAAACACTTCCTTAGAAGGTGCAAGGAAGAAAGGCTTGCACAGAATGAGTTCGGGAAAGCAGATCACAGTTTTCAAAGTAGCAGTTGGTTTCTTCACCTCCTGGAAAACACGCATCTGAATTACTGCAATCCATCGTGAACTATTTATCAATCATTATTTAATAGAAGCACAAATACTGGTATGTCAAAATTTCTAAATTGCCTTTTTTTCTCRTTAATGTAACTTTTAATATTCTGTCGTTTTGACCGCTCAAATTCAGTAGCTTGCATTGTACTGTGTTTCAGAAACTCTGAACATTATCAGCTTTCCAGTTCTCCTTCAGATTGCTCTACTTTTCCATCATTACAACCTACTTCTGATGTTTTGGGCCACTGCAAGTGGCACAAAGCAAGCAGGCACTGAATTTAGATGAGGAAGTCATTCTGGAAGACTTCTAAGTACTGCAGATTTACTTCCTTGCTGTTCTCATAAAGGCACAAGCATTTTTTAATGAAAACAGGTCCAAAAAAAATCACTTTTTTCAATTTTTGGCTCCAYCACTGTAAGTTTTGGGTTTTTTTGTTAAAAATTATTTGTAAAGCCACAGTATACCGCATTGAAAAGCTCCCTCAGGCCACAGTTGTCAGCTTTTGCTTTCAGAATGGGGATCTGCACAGGGGCACTGAGAGACCTTGTAGTGAACAGGCTCATTAGAAGTCAAGGACAAGTTAAAGAAGTTGAAACCAGTATGAAACCTTAGTGTTACTTTAGCTGTTTCGATTATGCAGCTGCACATCAGTACCAACATTCTTTTCATTAAACACATAGCTTTCAGTTAAATGAAAACTCACAGTAAGAAATCATTTAAGCCATGAAAAGCAAACGATAGAACTCCTGACCACTAGTTCCACTTAAAATTGTGCACTATTTTACAACAACTATACTAAAAAGGTGCACTAATTACCAGTTTCCAAAGACATCCTTGTTCGTAATCATCCTTGAACAGAAAAAAAGCAGCATGCTTTTCATTTTATGCGTTAAAAAAGCAATCACTGATATAATTTTGCCTGCCTATAAATCGCGGAAGATTTTACAGAAGTCACTCATTTCCAGGTGAGGTATTGTGAAGCAAAAAATCCAAACACGAGAAACTTACTCAAGTCTGTGATTGATTTTAAACTACTAAGCAGATTTGTCTTGAATTATAAGTATTCTCAGAAACTCTGGATCCCATTTTCCCTTCTTATAGTACATTTATACTTATGCAAATCCACCAATTTTGATGAACTACTTTTATGCTGACCACTAATTTGAGAGGAGAAGTAGATCTTGCTATAAAAAGATCTTTGGATGTTTGCAGTAGATTATTTCAAACTGTAGTTTTCAATTTTCTTCAGCTTAAATGTTCCTTTCAACTCAAACAGTACCATACTGATAACAAATCGCAGGACACATATGGAAGAATTTTTCCATATTTTCTTTATTCACTCGTTTTTCTACCTCAAGTGCCACAATCAAAACATCTGGAACAAGACTTCAACCTTAGCTCTATATCATGCCGCATCTCATGCCAAACTTACTGCAGGAGACCRCTGCAAGGCCACTTCTGAAGACAGCCTTAAAAGCCCCTGGGACCAAAAGCAGAGACTTTGGGCTTTTTTKTTTKTTTTTTTTTTTYCCCTCATTGCAATGCTACTTTTTGAGGCTGCCCACTCTGCCCCTCTGCTGGTGACGCTGCTTTACGTGATCTGACACAAGGAAACCTGTGGGCTCTGCTTCGGCTGCCCCGTTTTGTTCCCCTTCTCTTGGCCTTAACACATCTTTACTGATAAATAAAGCGTGACCTGGAGAGGTGACGCACAGGCACACGGTCCGTGTGGCCAACACTACCACAGGCTGGTGGTCTCCAGCAGAGAGCCAGCACAGCYACTGGGTCACAGTGGCATTTTCAACTGCTGCATAACACAGCCTCCAAACTCTTATTATATAAAGAGTTTAGGGAGCAGAAGCCCCTAAAGTAATCCAGGTAGACTTGTATTTTATATGATCCCAATAACTCAAAAAATAGCTCAAGATGAGGTGCATCTAGAGGTGCATTAAAGCTATGGCAGTCAGCTTTGCTCACTTCACCGTGCTTTGCAAGACATATGACTCTCATTGTCTGAACAGACTTCCGTTTGCTTAGGTTTTTCCTACTGAATGGTTTATTACTGTGAGGGGAGAGAATGGATGAACATGGGGAAGATTAAAATGCTGCACATTGTTCTCATATTTCACAGAAGGGTTCTAGTTAATGGTGAAATAACCATGATTTATACATTCATAAGAAAATGTAATCACAGTGAAAAGGTCATCTTGTTTGCATACTAGATGCTCAATTCAACCACTCCAGTTTTGCAGATCTATTGCACCTAAAATGACAGCAAAGCAATACTCTCAGCCAAAGATGTAGGATGAAGATGCAAGCAGAGGACGAGGGATATTTACAGGCTTAGCTAGGATGCAATTTGTGTAGTACATTAAAGTGGTTTAAGTGGAAAATGCTGCAGAAGGAGGTGGTCTTGAAAGGCCACAATCCCRTTTGCCTCTCCCGTCGGAGCTGGCCACAGCACAGACACAGGACAGGACGATCCATCTGCCCCATCCATTGGAATATCGCTCCCACTTCACTTCAGGAAGGGCCTCCATTGATCCACCGGCAGAATCAGTTCACACTGGAGCTGCACAGTCGCTACATCCAGGGCAAAGGAAGCATGAGGACCTCAGGACAGGGCTAAAGAAAATTTGTGACTATCGTTTTCAACAGTGATTAACCCTAGAATCACTTTAAATACTAAACTTGAGCCTTAGCTGTACGAAGATACATCTGCCTAAGCTCCACCRGGCTATCTTCTTTTCCGAAGCATGCCTCACATCAGAAAATAAGTGCCATTCAGTCTCTCATTAATACGCTCACTTTTTTCCCCCCACTTCTCTTCCAGCCCACTGGGAAGTCCTTTGGTCCTGCTTCTTTTTACTGTACCAAAACAGAGATTAAACTTTGGGTGCAAGAAGAATGCCCAAGCTAGACCGGTAGCAGCAAGGCTTAATTCTACTCTGCATCTGTTTTAACATTTGCCTCTCACCAACAAGATACACTTTGCTCTTTGGGAACTGCTGCACTAAAAGGAGCTCAGTGCATGCACCAGCCTGTGYGCTCCGAACGGGCAGCCGCGCTGTCCCTCGTTGTACTGCAGGAAATCTGCTCCAAAGCTGCTGCAGAAACAGCAGCTCAAACGGTGAGACAGGCTGGGCTCGTCTGCAGGCGCAGGGGCTGTGAAGACTAGTAAAGACACTGGGCATGAACGACTCTGGACCACTGGTCACTGTATCAGAACTCTGCACTCGTGCGTTTTGAGGCAGCCCCAAACCACTTGACTGACTGTCCCCTTGCATCTCCATCTGTTTATAAAAAAATGTATAGTATAACATTCCCATTTTGTTAGTAGAAAAATTCTACTCTATAGTGTTGTTCAAATTAACAAAATTAACACGAAGAATACGATATAAAATATCAGCACAGTTTTCATTTTATCCCACAAGCATTTGCTTTCCCCCCCCGTATTGTTGCATGGCAGATTCATCTTATCCTGCCGCAGATCAGCACATGCCAGTAGAAATCTTAAAATGAAAGACAGCAACATTCTGATTAAAGTTATAACACAAAGAGAGACTTGAGAAATGTACCAGCAAATAAAAAAGAAGATCTCCAGGCAAACAAACCACGTTTGACCTTTACTGACATTTCAACATTATACAGAGCCTGGACCACTCTCCATTTCATAAATACRTGTGGTTAATGACTGCCATTATTAAGGGCTGGGTAACAACTATCACACCATTTATGTCCACATGCTTTCCAAGAAACACTTGTAAGAAGGTACTAGAATTAAAGTAAAATAAATTAATGAACTTTATAAAACTTTCAGCAGATTCTGCTCATCTATTTGGCTCACATTTTTTCCAAATTAAAAACCATCCATTTTGATCCACAAGATTTCTTTGTTTTTAAACATTCAGCACATTATCAATTTATGTCATGGCGGTTTGAAAAAAAGTCAGCATAAAAGAGATGTAGCATTCCATTCACAGATAACTTAGAAGTTCCTATTCTGGGATTTCCAGAATTTGAAGGGAGGAAGGGGAGGGGAAGTTGATCCCTACGTAATAGGAAAAAAAGCCTTGAAACATGATTTTCATTTTGCTTCCTTCCACAAAAACAGACACKTTCCTACCCCCGACAGTGTCCTTGGCTGGGAACTGGAGCACAGGCTTCCTTACGATGTATTAACCTTACTGAACAAAAGGGTTTGGGAGGTATCGAGGGGCTCCCGCTGAACCCCGAGGCGGCTGCGGATTCCTGAGCAGGAGGGCAGTTCACCCCGTCTTCCTCCCCTATAACTGTAATTATACAATAGTATATACAACTATAACTGTATATATAAAATGTATGTATATAAAGTAATATACAATTATACTAAAACCTGGCTTTTTCGAAGTTTTTGCTGGGTTACCAAACATGCAGTAATAAGCTACTTAAAACACTGAGATCACTTATCCAGTCTGTTATTGATATCCCAGCTATAAAAGGGGCATCCATAATTAAGCAGCAGCTCCGTGTGTTTTTGTTCTTATTTAGGAGGAGCGCGCCACTCGGTGCAATCCACGCCATCACAAGTCAATAACTATGCTTTTACTTGAAGATCAATTGGGATATTAAGAGCAGAGGTTCTCAGCCTGCCGTTGCCTACAGGAGGGCTCCAGCCCTGCACTGCTGCCGACCCCGGCAGGCCAGGGCAGCCGCGTGGACCCTGCGGGACCGCAGGACAAACCACTGTTCTCTGCTGCAAAACTGAGTCCTTAAGACAGCGGCCCCACCTGGACTTGTGCTACAGTCTAAACTGCATTTAAATGGAGAACCCAAAGGCTGACCAAGTCTTTTGTTTTATTTTCATGTCCGAGGGTGACTGTGGGGCTTTGTTTTTGTCTTCTGTTGCTCAGCATCTCTACATTACAGTGGCTTTTGTTACAATTCCTTTGATTTTGATATAACCATCATTTATAGTTTTTAAAYTTCATAAAGAGAAAACTACCTTTTCTAGGGAGACGATGGTTCATTTTTATAAATAAACTGCACAAAAAAAACTTGGAGTTTGACATACAAAAAATATCACAAAATTTAAAAAAATAGGAAAAAGAAAAAAATGAAAAAAGCAAGAAGAAAAAAGAAGACTTACTGTGGTTTGAAAGCAGAGATAGAGTGACAAGCATCAAAACCTATTTTCAACAYGGTATGTACTCTGATATTAATTGGGAATGATGAAGCAATTACAGGTAGGCACAAAGGGCTCAACTCTGCATCTATGCAGCCCGACAGCTCAGTATTTCACTCCATTTCGTAACTTTTCTGTCCCAGGCACTTTGAAAACAGCAGTGCAGCGCTGACCTTCTCCCGCTACCTTCACACACGTGMGTGCTCCCTACACAAACGCGCTCTGCCAGTTCCCATTAAATTCAGCAGTAATTCTCCTCTTACGTAATGAGTACCTTTGCATTGCATAAATACCTTCAAAAGAAACCAGCTAACCAAAGCTCTCTTTGTATAACCTACCAAGAAGCTATCTGTTAGAGACTACTGGAAACAGCTGATGGACTGAATGTGAATTTGCGACCTGGAAGGGACATAATCTCCCCATTAGTTGTCCCCTGAGAAGYGAATTAATCAATTTCTATAAAAGCACAAACATGCACTAAAGCATTATAAAGGAAAATGGCAGATATTTGAACAAAGAAGCAGATACTCAATTAGAAAGCCAAAGATTCACTGACGTTACTATTTCTATGATTAAAAAAAAGAAAGTGCTAAGTGCTTTACAGAGAACTAGTTATAAAAAAAAATCTTGAAAATCTCAGACTTAGAGCACCAAAAACTAATACTACATAGAAAAAAATAACTGGACCTAAAGCGTAAGAATTGGGTTTATAGAAATATGCTTTTAAGAATTTAGCATAAGAACAACTGAACAAACACACACTATGGTCAGCAAATGAAAAAAGTATGTGGAGAAAAAGGGATAGTTGACTCATTGATATAGTCATATCTATCCAAACAAATTACATACTTGCAGAAAGCAGTTAGCAAGCTATCAGCATGTCRATGACAAAAAAAAAGTATATATTGGAGAAAAAAGGTTTTTAAACATTGAAAAACAAATTTTAAATGTGTAGTCTTATTTACCCTTCCCCACAACAGTTCTTAAGCATCAGCCTTGGCCTTTCTTTCATACAAAAATATATTTGCAAGTTACTTTATAATAGTCAGTCATATATTTATCTTAATTAAAGCTTAAACTTTAAATTTAAGAGTGTGCTCTATGCAACACAAAACCTCTGAACAGGACCACCAAAATTTAATGCATCAGGTTTCTGGCATGATACTTAAGAATTAATATATAAAAGCCAGTGCTGTGCTGTGCTACAAAAAGATACTTTTTATTTTAACGTACATAAACATGACCTAAGTCCAGGAAAAAAAAAAAAAATCAACTTAATTTCTACTTATTTCAGCTATGCATGAAATTCTCTGTGCGCAACTAGTTGATAAAATTTCTAACATGGCCGGAAAAACCCTCATATATGCTTGGCATTTATTAGCTACTACTAATGCTCAAATGCCACTCATTTGTAATAGAAAATGTTCTCCTTTCTTCCGCTGCCTGAACCACAGAGATGACCTAATGCAACCAGGAAGCCTCCTTGATGAAGAACAACCAAGAGTTGCCCCTCCRCACACACACGCTGCTTTAATACAGGTACGCTAAATGCAGAGACCAGCCGTCTATTTACATGGTTGTTTTGCTTGTATTTGATTGCCAGTTTACTTGAATTTGAATATCAATTTGCAAGCTAATTGGAGAACATTGCTGAGCCCATTACAGAAAAACAACTCTCCTCCATTAGCTGCTGCASTGCCATCCAGCCAAGTCCTTTAAGGACCGGCTTCAAACACCGTCTTCATTCAAAACAATTAGGGTACATTTATTTCACATTTCAAGCTGCAGATATTCAAGTTTTTAAACACTTTAACAGATTGCACTGYGCTTTTGATAGCTTTTATGTTGCAAATTATGCTTTCAGGAATTCATAACTTTTGTATTTAAAAGAATGTTAAACTGGAACTCGCAGGAGGGTTTCAGTAATCCTGAAACTTGAGAGGCACGTGCCATTAGCTCCTGGAAACCACCACAGAATCACAGAATGGCTGAGGTTGGAAGGGCCCTCTAGAGATGACCTAGTCCAACCCCACTGCTCAAGCAGGGGCAGCAGGGACCACCACCACCACGCTCTGGAAAGGCAGCACCAGCACAAGCAAGAACGATCTCTTATGGAGGCAACCAGACAAGTCATATTGTCTGTCACTGCTCACAAGTCAGACAAAAATTCAATGCTATGTAAAATATGTAAATTTTAAAAATGGTCAATTTTTGAACCTCTTGACCTGTAGGCAGCTCTGAATCGGAGAGAAACCTGCTCTGTTTTGCCCTGCTGCTGCCCTGCCCGGAGCTCGAGGCTCTGCGCAGGCCGGGGCGGGCGACCGCAGCCGTGGGCAGAACTGGGTGCCCTGGTTCTCCGAGATTATCTGCCGGCGGCCTCGTGATTTAATGGGATTGGTTACCAGCATCTGCAGCCCGGCTAAGAGCCACGGCCTCGGCTCGGCGCCGCGCCGGAACGGAGCTCGGGTGCAGCGCGCAAAGAGGGATGCACACGGAGCTGATCCTCAGCTGCCCGAGCCGGGAATAAATTAAAACCGGCAGGAAGAAAGCTCTCAGTTACACTGCAGGGGAAAGGGGGGGAAAAAAAACACAAATGCATCCACTAACAGAGAATCCAACACAGCGGAGTCTCATTCAGCTATGACCTCCTTTTCTCTCATTACCCTTAACAGACCTTTCCCTCACCAAGTTATCTCCTTCTCCACAGCAGGTCCCTTCCTCCGCTCCCTCCCGCGCCCAAGCGTGTCAGTGCCAAGCAGCGCGAATCTGAAGAAGAAACACGAGCGCAGGAAAGACTCAAGAAAATATGCAAGAAGTGTCACTGCGACTTTTGTCAGATTTACGCTGGCTGATGATTTTTCAGACACAGAAGGACATCTCCATGGGAAATCTACGGCTTGTTCCAGTTTCATCATCATCACAAAGAAAAGGGGCCGCACTCAATGTCCACGCTGGCCACCAAAGGCACTATGAAGATTATGGAGCTCTTGGCACCCTGGAAGACGCTGCCTACCAGAGGTCCTGGCAACACGGGACAATGGGAAGCTCCTTTCCATGGGAAAGCTGCCTTACGAATCTTGTGCTTGCCTCAGTTCCAGGGGCAGAAAACTACAGACTACAGCAGCGGTAACAAACACAGCTGCTTTTGGTGACCTCTCTTTGAAGTGAACACGTCTTTCAAGTCCGAAAACCATCCTTAAGGTTCACCACTGCTTCCTTCAAGGCAGAGCTGGCCACCAGCCACAAGGTGAGTCAACACAGCAACTGCATCCAAGAGGGAACAAGCCCACCACAAAAACAGGAAGAGTTTTGTGTCAGATCAACGTGCTGGCCTAGCTCACACTATTCTACAACCACATCATCAATTACATATATATTTATATATATGGACACACAGTATACATATAAATACGTATATACGTATGTATGTATGACTCAAGGAGARAAAGATGCATCCCTAGAATAGCCTCTCAGTTTTACTGAAGGCTGGCATTTTTACACGCACTTAAATTACACAACTGTATTCACATGCTGTGAAAACGTTGTGTTCTCAGTATGTGAACATGGCCTGTCTCACCTGCCTTTTTGCTCCATGCTTACAGTGATATGAGCACATGCACATTCAGCATGCTGCTGCAGGGTAATAAAGAGGAATTTTTCTTCCATTACATGAACAAATTTTCCATATTTAAAGACACTTTTGTTTGTTCTGGAGGGATTCTGCATGGCTACGTAATGACCATTCTTCTCACCTTCTCCTAGAAGGCCAGCCTTGGAGAACGATTTCAAGGGAAATAAAGACACTTGGAAATCAAGGCCAGATGGCATTAAAACAGACCTAAGTGTGCATTAAGTAGTGTCAGAATTGATATTATACTAGACTCAACTTCAGAGGCATCTCTTCTTGAGCCATGTCCAGAGTTTATTATGGGGGACAGATGACAATTCAGTTCTTGTCATTCTTATTCTTCTGTGCTGAAAGGATCTTCCATGTGAGATCCACATAAGTAATTAGGTAAACATGAGAAAAAGGAAAGCATTGCATCAATTAGTCCTTACCCCCATCTTCATGCATCACAATACCAGAGAGAAACTAATTCACTAAGACAGTAATTTACACAGCCCACAACCCTGTAACCATTCAGGATTCATGATTTCAACATAAGTGGATTCTTCTCTGTATCAAAAATATATTTATAAGATGATAAGACACTGGAAACAGAGTGGGATTTCTTTTGCAGATATTCTTTTGCAAATGAGTCAAGTTTCTCCTACAGAAAATGTGGACATACTGCATTTAGAGTTTTTCAAATACAAAACATATTTCCAACTCTTAATTCAGATATTTCACAAAAAAAAGAARAAAGAAAAAAAAAGAAGTTTAGGACAAGTTTACAGGTTCCTTTAAGAATAGTTAATTATCTAGAATGCAAGTAATTCTTTGCCACTGGATATGCAAACCAATTCAAATATTACATAACAGCTGTAGCGTTTCCTAAGGGAAAATGGAATTTCATTTCTGTAACAAGATACATTTGTAGTTTGCAAACATCCAAACCATGACTGAACTTCATTATTAGCAATTATTTTCTCTGTTTTTCTCACTATATATCTTCTATTTAAGTTTGCCTTAAGAAACTACCAACAATAAAAAATAGCTTCATATAAAATAATAATATTGGTATACTATGTAAATCAGATGCATAAGCTTACATAAAGAAGTCACAATTTAAATTTTTGCCCAACTGTTCAATTAGGTGAACAGATGTTTTAGTTAAACATAGAATATTTCATAAAATATACCTAATATGGGGGAAAAAAAGGTCTTAAGAAAAAAACAACCCCTAGCTTCAGTTAAAAAAAGCTCTATTTTTCAAAAAATAGCTAAGAATAAGTTGAAAGTACAAGAATTGACACCAGAAACCATAAAACAGGAACTGAACTAGTGTAATTAAGCAAACAAGATCTAACAATACCGATTAGTAAATTCAATACTGGCACAGAAGAAATTAGGATACTGCAGCTTAGAGAAAGGGATGAACAGTAGAACAGCAGAAAATACTGGTGAGAAAATATAAACATATTCTCAAGATGTGTTTCCGAAAAAAAGTTCTCACTCCCACCAAGGCTTAAAAGTCAAGCTGGAATGGTGTTTTTTGGAGGGTAGCAGGGGGAAGGTTTTCAGGAAGAGACCTTCAGAGGAAGGAAAAAGAAAAAGAAAGAAAGAAAAAAAAAGAACCCACGCATTTGGGAAGAATCGAAACAATTTTTTTCAGGCTGCCAGCAGCTCATAAAGGGACTCCATCCATTCGAGATTCTTTGGCTGTCTGCCTGGAAGGAACTTGTCAACTTGTCTTTTTCCTTAAGGCAATGAGACTTCAAACAAAGCAGTTACCATTTTGCCTTTTTTTTTCCTCCATGGAAAGAACAAATTTTTGTGGGGAAGTATTTGTTCCCCCCTTAGAAAATATGATTCTGCTTAAAACACTTCCCCCAGCTCTACCATTAATGTGCACGGAAATATCAAAGAAGCCAGTGCACGCTACTATAGTAAGAATACAGATGTACAAAAGATGGTTATAGCAGGAAAACATGCCCTAAAATTATATAATTTATATATATATACACAAAACTGCTAAAAACACTGCTATCTCAAGTTTTAAGCATGATGATCTTTACAGATGGAATTTCATTCTTAGTTGACAATGGGCATTTCTATGGATTCAATGACAACAGGCAGCAAAACCAGCTTAGCAGCTTCATCAAGGATGGACCATGCCCACGTAACCCCCACTGAGGTGTGTTAATTATCAGGTGATTTTAGCCATTGATTTTGGGACTGATCTTCCCCAGCTTTTGTGCACCTAAAATGTAAAGTGTTTAGGTTTAAGCTAAAGCTTCTAGACAGCTTCACTATCAAGGGAGAATAAACAAGACCCTACACAAAACTGACTAATTAAGGAGGGTGAACTGCAGTCCTCAGCCCCATGCAACTCCGGGGCAGGCTGTAAGAGGGGCTCTTTGTCCTCAAACTCTTCCAACCCTCCCTTGTTGCAAGGTTGCCTTCTCTCTTGTCCAGCCTTCCACACGCTTCCAGCATTTTGCAATGCTCCAAATTAAGGACTCTGCAACAACTCCCACCAGCGAAGAAACACTTTGTGAAGCCATCACAAAGCAGATGGCCTCAGGAATTCTTTTTCCTAAACTGTTGTAAGCAACAGGTGCAGAGCWCAGAGCCAACAGCTTGCCCTCTTTCCCTCTCTTCATGCCCACGCTGGTCCCATCACCAAACAAAACAACCATAAGACATCAGCAGAGCTTCTTACTTCACATGAGGAGGCCTCCAAATCAGACCCTGCAAAATTCTGCTCGTGCACATCACTGCAGACCTACGCCTCYCTATAGGTGTCCCCTCCACCTATAGGGAGACTCCAAGTGCAGAGGGGAAACTAAAACACRCACCAACAGCGAGCAAAAGGTAAATACAAATAACTGGGGTTGGGAAAATACTCCGCTAGCTACCAATTCTGTCACATTAATGGCAATAGGACAAATCTTTCAAAGATACCAAACCACTAAAACACTTAGATTAAAAACATTAAAGTTTAAGATACCATTCCGCAAATAGTTGTGCAGGTAATCTTATCTAAGGGAATGATTTTAATAGAAGTGTGGTATTTATACCTGTTAATATTTGCAGGAGATAGAGCAAAGATTAGCTAAACGAGTTAGACATACATGTCAAATGGCCACATATATTTTCCTGGATAAATTACAAAATTGTAATAAACCATTACAATCAAGGGCATTAAATATCTCCCTCTTTAACTGACCCTTCCTTCTTTCAAYATTACACATTTTTATGTGTATGTTGTTTTTCAGAGATGCATGTCTGCACTTTTCTTTCTTTACGGAAATGAATATGCTGGTACTTAACTAACTTAATGCCTTCATGAAAAACACCCTAATTACTCTAAAATGACTGTTTACCAAGTGGAACAACATCTAAAACATTTTAAACACATTCAGAATTCTGACTTAAAAATTCAATATAGTCCAGTCACAGAACACATGTAAATAATATACAATAGGTCTAAGTCAGAACTGTCATAAATTTCAACTGACCGTGACCAGTGAAGACTGCAACAGTGGAACACGGGAGCACCAGCCACAGAGAGCCAGTATGCCAGAGGAAAGCAGTAACTTACTTCCTATAGTTTAGACTCTCTCGTAAACAGCTCAGTCATGACCCATTGAAGGAGTAATTTCCAACTTTTTCTGCTGAGCCTTTCCAACACACAATACCCCTGAAAAGAGACCCCTGTTCCATCAGTTCCCCATCCTTCAACGAAAGGCAGTTATCTTCTTTCCTCCTCTTCCCTTCTCTCCTCTTAGTAAATGTTTGCTTTTCGTTTCCATTTTCTTAGTATTTTGCTTCACTGACTGTTCCATGTATCATGGCAAATGAGTACCTGGACACCAACTGAACACCAATAGTGGCTTCTTATGCCCTCATGAGAGAGAAASCAGTAGAGACCAACACAACAACCATAGGAATGAATGTATAAGAGACTTTTTCTATAAGAGAATTATCAGAGACTTTTCTCACTCTCAAATTTTTTTTGTTAGATGCATCATGGACAAGCTGAACTCTCCCCTGCAAACCACCACCACATGAAGAAGCACAACAGAAAAGTGCTCTCTCCAGGAGATACAGCATCCTGACGTATATGAATGTAACCCAGCCCCACACTCTAAGGCAACTGCTTCTTATAGTAATACTTTAAAAAAAAGGGATCTCTGCATTACTGCAACATCTGAAAGGACCAGATTGATAATTGGATATTAAGTCTAGTTTTACTTAAGTTGTAGTGAAGAGGCTTGTCCTCCACTGTGCAAGATAAGGGCAAATGAACATGACTACTATTAAACATCTGGGCATCTTCTCAGTATTTTAAAGAGTAGCATGTAAGCAAATCATCGAGACAGTTTCAGATTACTTTGCAGCTRGCTGAGATAAAAGTTTCTGGACTGCAGTATCAATGGACGAATTTATTTCGTTGAAATTAAAGCTTTCACTTTAAATCAGAAAGAAAACCTGCAGTCTAAGCTTCCCTTCTACTAGCATTCCTACTAGCATAAGCACGCAGTTAGAGAATGAGGGAAGCGAGATCAGAATCAGGCTCGTAGCTTCCCTTAAGAAGCAAATGTCACACAACGATACTTAACTTGTAGTGTCATCTGAATCTAGTTTAATAACCAGAAAATAGGCTTATGACAACAATAGTATTTGAAAATGACAGTATAATTAAATTTAAGTCAAAGCTATGCAATGATGGACTGTATGCTTATGTGTAACCAGCAAATTACATGCTTTTAAGCATGTCAAAATTTTCAAGAGAATTAACCATTGCAGTAATTCAGCTGAAGAAATGATGATAGAAAACAAACTCCCCCAGGTCATTTTTTTCAGCTACTCCATATTATCTCATATGATGCAATACATACTTTGTGCTTTGGACAGTTTTTCTAGTTCCTACTTCTGTAAAGTGTAATGCCTTCCAATACCATTCAAGGGCAAATCAGGAGTATTGCTTCATTAGCTTTAAGTTTTAAAAAGCAACAGAAGGGACTGTGTGACTATGATGAGTAATGAATAAGGAAGTCAGTCTTCCCTCTCTCTGTTATTAGTTCAAGAACAGTTAGTTAAGGCTGGCCAGTCATTCCCACCAGATGTGTGAGCAATGCCAACACAGAATGAGTGGGCAGTTCCTGTGTAGTTCCTAGCTGCTGGGAAGAGAAAAAAAAAGAGGGAAGCTGCAGAAGGGGCCTCCATCCCACCAAGATAACCTTGAGGCTGCAGAGGAGGACTCTATCTGTGAGATCTCCTTCTCATCATTACCCCAAGGCAGTACACTTAGCCAGCAGGAAATACACAGCCCTTTCAAGAGAGCAGTTTTGGAAAGCACTTGTCTTGGATTTCGAGATCTTTGCTGTTGTTTCTGCGCAATTCTCYGAGTTTGTACATCACCTACCAGGGCAGCGTTCAGTGCTTACGACTACTGAAGGAGTTTACAGCTGAATCGCATATTAACTCCCACTTTGTGGGAAAGTGAAGAAAATTCTTTACTCTCTATTATTTTCTCAATTGGCAAAGCATTTGCTTTAATAAAGAATAGCTTATAAATTCATGTATTAAAGCAACGTCTGTGGCGGGCAAAATATACTTCCTTGAAGTTAAAAAGGAAAAGCTCTCATAGCTCATATTTAAATACACTAAAGCTAATCAATTCATCCTGCATGCAAGTTTCCATTAGACTTCTAAAAAGCACAAAACAGGTCTGTAAAACATAATTAAGGCAAAATACTGCTACATACAGCATGTAAAAATCAAGACTACAGCTTTTATTTCATTTGTTTTGCAGGCTCATTAAAATGTTTTTCTCATTTAAATGTCTTGATCTGTGTAACTGTATTTATATGAGACAAGCAAGGAATTAAATTAAATTAGTCCTTATTTAAGATGCATTTGAAACTGTCTAAAACTAATGTTCTTAGTCAGTCCCACAATTTACGAATTAGATAGCTGGGGTGGAGAGGGAAAAAATCCACTGATGTTAGGAGCTTTTAAATCAGACGAATTAACACACATTTTTCCAGTTACATTCAAAAGTTCCACTAGCTTTTACACCAGAGAGCTGCCTGGAAAGATCCAYGATTGGAGATAAGTGCCTCAGACAACACCTCTACCTCTGGCGAGGGAGAAGGACGGACAGGAAGAGCSGTGAACCCAACTCCCAGCCCGGCTGACCCTTGGGCCTGTGGAGAGGCCTTCCCGCTTCACGGGGGCGCGAGGGCTCGGCACCGGCACAGCCAGCTGCCAGCCTGGGACTTGGTGGGCCTCGTTCTGGGCACCCTGCCACACAGACACAGAGACGTGCCGTGGTGAAGGAGAGGCACACCGTCCAGGAGACAGCGCTGGAATCACTCCGTCTCCCTCGGCAGGACTCCTCACAGGCCTCAGCGCAGCGGCCCGTGACTCAGGGCTCAMAGGCAGCCACTCTCTTGTGCTTCCTCCTTGTCCCGTGTCTCATTTTACACTGATGTCTCTTTTCAGATTGTCGGAAAAATAAATAAAAAAAGCAATGTATGTTGTTGTCTACAATATAGTTTTCACTCCATATCATCGCCTGTCGGTGTGTACAATTTTGGGTCTTTCCTCTCCATCACCAAGGCAGGCATATAAGAATCCACTTACTCTTATACAGGAATATAAGCATATAAGAATATACAGCCATATACTGAACTATACATGTAAGGCCAAAAGCTTGCACGTGGGCAACAAATTATGTATGTGCAGAGACAGAACTATGGCTCTTATCATCTTATAATAATCTGTCCTTCCAGTTTCCTTAGAGGGCCAAAGAACTACTATAAGAACACCCTCCACATCATTAATCTGAGCATGAAGGCTCAGTATAACTGCAGTACCTCCATAAAAGATGCAAAGTGGAAGGAAAATCTACTCTACCTTCTGATATACGGGCTCTAAATATAGACTGGGAACATATGCACTGTCAAGACGATGATAAAAAACACACATCAGTGTGAATATTCCACTGAGAATGAGAATTAGTGCACTAACACAGGGAGGCCTGCAAGACTTAAATTTTTGAATTGCTTTAAACGCAGGTGACTTTTAATTAATGGCAACAGGTTTTTCCCCAAGTCCTCATCACTGATCAAAAACAATTGTAGAAGAGCTGACCTTTTCTCATCCCCCAAAAAGAGGGCATCATCTCTAAGTCAAGAATCRCATGATTTATGCTTAAGGACACAGRAAATGAAGATAATCAGAACATCTTAGAAGAATACCATTGAGAAGAGGTTGTCCTCCATGCACACTCCTTGATACAACAGCACTGTGAACATCTTCAGGAAATCCAGTCTTGCATGACATGTCTTCACAAGTTGCTTTTATTGGTGCCTGAAATGCAAGATGAGAAATTATGTAATATTTGCAACCCTTAGTCACCAAAGAAACATTCCAGATACTATATACCCGATTTTGCTGCTATCTTGTACAAACAGCTTCTTTGTTTCTAAATTACTCCAATTAGAACTCTGAGGGCAAAGGGTTAATCTTTTTGATAACTGGAATGGAAGAAACAAATCCCATTTGTCTGGTAAGATCTAAATAATACACAATCTTGGTTCTTTTAACAACTGAACATTTCAACTAAAATAGTCATTGAAACTGAAGTGGAATCATAGAGGGAACAAAAACATTCCTTCCTCTGGAAAGAAACGTAGCACAAAACCAATTGGCAACTTTTTCACTGCTAGACGTATCTGAGAGGGAAGAATTTATCCACTGATTTAAAATGCTTTACTTTGCGTGCTTCTACGTGCGGTTGCACCAGTACAAGCAAATTTAAGATAAAATGCTACATTTACAATAATGTAAGAAAAATAACATATTTGCATTAGCATTCAAATAGATACCAAGTAAAGTCAAATGTTTCCAATGCAACTCCATCTATTTCAAAGGAACGCTGAAAAGACAGAAGCTCATTATTAAATTTGCACAACGAGGCACAAGACTACTGAAACTGTTTGTTCTCTCACTTGTTAAGGAAAGCTTTTCTCAAATCACACACAGTTTTTAGAGTTTCATAGATGTCTTTCATTAAAAAAAAAATATAGGATTTGGAATTTTTTTTTGTTCTGCGCTGTTCCATTATTATTCAAAAGCCTTTCGATATCTAAGCCAGTTTCAAAGACAATTTGTTGCTTTGTTAATACAAACCAAGTCCAATTTCCTGCACCAAAGGGCTACAATTTCTTTTCAGTGGATTGTTTTTGCCTCATTTTAGTGCTGCATGAGACGACAGGCCAGTTTACATGTGGTTAAATGCCCACAGGTGGCAAAACCCCTTTCACACGGTACCAGACAGAGATCATCGGCCTCAGCTGAGACAGGTAAGCAGAAATCTTAAGAGCCCTCCCATAACTTCACAAGYACCTACCCACTAAGGCCTGTCCATGTGTGTACCCAGACGCCAGTCTTTGACAGACTGAGCAACTCTGAGGCTCCACCATACTAAATCTGATCAAGATTCTTAAACTAGATTTTCCTTTTTACTTTCCCAAGATGGGCTATCATCAAGTAGGCCTACTCAAAGCATGCCTGCATACACGTACCAGAATAAGCTCTACAGGGAAAAGTTTAAAAAACAAAAGTAAAAAGGATGGATGAAGAGGACAGGACAGTGTTACACCCATTAACTAGTTTTCACAGAATGCTTAATGAACACAAGCTCCTTCCCTATGCAATGTCTACATAGCAGAGAAGGAACCTTCTCCATCACCAGCTGTGGTTCTGTCACCTATTTGAAAAGCCAAGGATCACTAGGCCTGGAGGTTCAGCACTGCAACATTACACCTGCACTCAGATCAGCTGCAGGGCTCAGGYGAGCTTCGTAAATTGTTGCCCATAATCCACATCCTCCCTGCAGGTTCATCAACATTTTTCTACCGAAATTTATCAGGCACACAAAGATCCATAGCTGCCACCTTCCATAGCCCGCTCAAAATGGCTCAGATTTAGCTTTAACTCTTTCAACTGTATCTCTTGTATGAACTGAGCTCCTTTCTGGTCGAGCCAGGCTGGGGAGTGCTTATCCACGCCACCACGGTGGCAGATCTGAGAAGGCAGAACGCCTTGATACATGGCAGCCATCGCCAGCTGGAGGCCCAACAACAGCAGGAGCTTTTCCACTGGGAGCTGCCCGTAAAGCTGAATTTACGTTGAAGATGAAAAGTATAACTGCAGCAATGAAAAAAATATATGCTTTCACTCTGTTGTCCTCAGAGTGGGGCAAAAATCTCAGAAATAAGGGCATTACAGYGGTCATGGAACAGTTGCTTCTCAACCAGGATTGGATTTCCTGTGCTTCCTCCCTCAACCAGGGCCAGAGGCTGAAGACCACTCATCCCACTGAAACAGAAGGCCAAGCTCAGCCAACACCTATAATAACGCCAACACCTATAATAATAATTTTATCATACATGCATGGAGGGGCTTATTACACATTCAGCTGCATTTAAGCCAACCTGATCCTAAATGAGTGATTCAAGTGTGAAGAAAATATATCTACAAATTCATCAGCATACTTCAGATTTAATTTTAGTAAGTTTACTGTCTACTTCAAACTTACTATGCTATCTGGGTAAGCACCTAGTAAGAGAACTTCTAATTATCAAGTGTCCAATTAACTTAAATTGTGGAGTAGCTTTCACTGCAACTTAAGCACCACACTGCTCACCTGTGTACAACTAACGATATATTTTAAAAGTTTTTGATTGGAACCTTAAAGAGAAAGTAAACACGTAATGGAAGAAGGCAACAGTTTAGATTATTAGGAGACTGTGCTGCGTGCAAAGCTAAAACTCAGATATGTAGCCAAGCCTCAACACTCAATTAATTAACATGATGAGGCTTTGGTGTTTTAAGATAAAAGGGTGGTAAATCCAAAACCTAATGAATCTAATTACTTGTTTTCCCCACCATTGGTATTCAAGTCATAGGTTTTACAAGGCCTACATGATTTGAACAAATAGTAATATGACCTGTTTAAACTACTGTATGAAAGGTGACCTCAAAGCAAATGTAATAGAAGAAAAAAATATCCTTTCATAATATCCTAGAAACAACAACAGCAAAACAAAAACAAAAAAAAAAAAAAATCCTGGGTGGGCAAGCTGAGGAGATAACAGGATTTTAACAAGTCTTCACCGATGCTCCTGGGAATCTTTCAGGCTTTCCAGCCATCTATATGTACTAAACAACTCTTATAAAGTGAAACAATGAGCACTGAAACAAAGACCTGGGGACATGAATAGAGAGCCTTCTTTATTCTTTCATTTGCCGCCATCAATTTTCTCCAGAAACAAAAGACTGTACTCTGCTCTCCAAAAACACTCCTTTGTTGAGATTGTTTGAGAAGAAAAACACAAGGGAAGTAAGAATTCAAGTTTTCAGCAATTCTTAATCACCCCGCATTAAGCATTTTAAATTAAGTAAAAGTTGTAGCTTCAGACGAACGGGTCATATCTAGTTCAGTCTAGGAGTACTGTCAGATTTAAACCATTTTAACTCTCGGCACAAGGAGGAAGCTAGACTATTTTTATCTTTTTATCTTGGGCAAAAGGGGAAGCCTAGTGAAGATTATGGGGCACATTATTGCAATTTACAGGATTTTGTGCGATTAGTACAGATCCCAAGACTATTTCAAACATAAGACAATATTACTTGCACATTCATCTACAGAGCACTACTTACAAATATCTTTTAAGATGGAAAGCAATTACCTTCACTTGTACCCATATAAAACCTACTTAATGGAGTTAAAAAGCTTGGAACAAGGTCAGCACTTGAAAAATTTGTCTGTGGAGTACTAACAGACTTCACCAAGCAAGATCAAGAGTTACCTCTGAATAACTATTTTGCTTTCCTGACCCTTTCTACCTCATTCAAATCACCTTAGTTATGCAAAATGAATACCAAGCACTACCATCTCCAGGTGCTGAAGAACCATAACACTCAGTCAAATGCGGTGTAAAATCAGGCAGATAAACTCAGTATTGTAGATCTGAGACAAAATGTAACTGGCAAACTGCAATCATTAAGGTATATGATGTAAATTACAAGTCCTCGTCTAGTCATGTACCCTGTACATCCTCAGTTACATTAGCTTTACATCTAGGTATTTAAGTATCTGGAAATCTGTGGTCTCATTTCAAGGCTGTATGTTCAGCTTCAAGGCTCAGTTTACAGAAAAAAAAAAAAGTTGGAAAACTTAACTGTAGAGTTTTATGTTTATGGTTTTTTTCATGTTTATGGTTTATGGTTTTTTTCTCTAAACAATACCAGTATGACTCTCCAATCCATATATACTTCATACTGCGGAAAGTTGGCATATTAAAACAAGAATAAAACCAGCCAGGATTGTACCTTGCCTTGTTTATAGTTCTAGATTAATCCCACACTTAGAACAATTCTGTAAAGAAGCATCTCCTTAAAAATGCAAGCCTGCCACGTGACTTCATATCATAACACACATACCAAATTTGCACAATTGGGCTCTTGGAGTAAATATCACTTTCAAACACAGTGGGTCTAGCTCAAAAGTAACACTGAACTTATAMAGACAGCTAAGATTGTGTATCGCAGGTTCAATTATCATCCCAGTACATAAAAAAAAAAAAATCTGTGTTCTGAAATCAAAACACTTCCAGCAACTCAACATTATGATAAGTCTAATTCGAAAGTTTAACATACAGAGGTTTCCAAAAACCAAAACTAGGGGCATAATAAACTATAGCTGAATAGCATCTCTTTTCTTTGCTAAAACTGAGGAGTTATAAGAAAGAAAAGAAATAAACATAAAACAAAACCATAGCATTAGATTTCTTAATACTGACTGTATCAAAATGCAAGAAAAGTTGTTTTCAAAACCAAACAACAAGATTTTTTCAAAACAAAACAAAAAGATTTTTGAGTCTTCTTTTTGAGACGGCTTTCTTTTATGSTGAAGGTGGATTACTCCCATAGGGATTTAAAGCCTAAGTAGTAAAATCAGAAATGGAAGAACGTGCATCGGAGGAAATATCCTGCTGCACAGTTGTAATTKGGCACATTGCAACTGCTAGTTGCAGATTCCTGCCAGCTTGCAGGGCACTACTGTGTGAAGCTCTATAGAAAGTCTTACATAATTATCCGTATAACAGAGTACAAACTGGGTATATTTCAGGTCTTTCTCCTTAATAAGCAACATTAATTTACTAATGTGACAGTAATATTAAACATAAGCGCTGATCACAGAAACACCACGACTGTGCTTAAAGATTTGGATGTTTCCTCATTAATTTTGAGGGCCAGCACTGTACCCAGCGTTCATTCGTAACTTACATAAGCTSATATTGCTCCATCCACTTTTTGCTTTGCATATATACATCATCTGACACAACGGGACATGATGGACAAGGTGAGTGTTATTTTAGGACTGGAGCTTCTAGTTACTACCATAATATGAATAATATGAAAGATGCTCTGCAGGATCACAGACACAGCTGTGGAATGCTTGAGGGTTCAGCATCTCTTTATCACCAACTTACTGAAAAGGAAAGCCGCAACRTTTGTACCTTCATGGGACTCGTGGCCCTCTTGCTTATGCTACTCTCAGAAGCCACTGAATTGCAATTTGTTTCAAACTATGGATGGCAAAATAAGAAAAAGAAAAATGCCTTGCATTCAAATTTCTGTCCCAAAAGCAAAGAGATTCCAAAGTCAACAACCACAAGATTTTAGAGCTAAAAAAAAATTACTTCTTAGCCTGTTAAAATTCAGACTTTCCCAAAATAACAGAATCCACAAAATTTATATTATCATAGGTTTAAAAAATAAATTGCCTCAAACCACCGCTAGTTACCATAGGTCACTACCCTACAATTTAGAGACTCTCCAAATCTATGCTCAAACTCTCTTGCCTTAACCCCAAACATGAAAGAAAYGGACTCAGCTCACTTGCTCTACCACGCTCAAAAACTGACACAGCTGATACAACACAAAGCTGCTATCTAATRTAAAGTTTTCCCTTCCTGCAACTAGGACATGGAATGTCGGATCTTCTAAAATATTTGATTTTCCAGACATGCTACCRTTTCCATCAGAGAAAGAGAAGGTCWTAAGATATGAGCAGGAAAAGAAAAACCAATTTGAGTTCCTGCAAGCTGCGTTTTTATTTATATACATTTGACCATGCATCCTCTGTTCTTTAAAGGACAAAATTTCCTTACTCCGAATTGATAAGCAGATTGCATCTCTGCCCTTAGAAAGGTCTGCTCATGTCCTGAGAGCGCCCTGTGCTCTGCCCTTCAGAGGCTGCAAGGCTGCTGCTTTGCCTTTATGCAAGGGCTCTGTTGGGGCAATCACAATGATTTTAACTACGTCTTCAGCGACCGGGCCATAATTATATGCTAATTATAAGAATTGGGGGAGTCCCTAGAGGAGTCTGTTGGTATAAATATATTTTTAAATATGTCAWGGAGCGCCTAGAGGAGAGGATAAACATACCCTTTAGAAACAGAAGGATACTTAATTAAAACCACAAATATTRACAAAAAATCAAAAAGTTTAAGTCAAAGGATTTGGCAGCGATACCTGGTATTTTGGAAGCTGCGTACCTGGGATCTGCCTTCATAAGTCTTTTAAAAAGCAGAAAGCTTAAAGCCTTTTCCTCGTTATTCAGACAGCGTTCCCATGATCGTTCAGCAGGATCAAATCAAATTATGCATCATGTAGATTAAGGTTTTAGGCCTATCTACTGTTGCCACAACAAAAAARGGGGCAAAGAGAAACACAACCTCACATCCCCATGGAAAGAGTCCTTCTCTGGTCAGTCAAATACTAAAAAGTACAAACTCTCCTCAAACTCATCGCACAGAAGAGTTCACCTTTTCTCCTGGATTTCTCTCAGAACTCACCTTGTATTAACTCAACCAGACAGTGACTCTCAGCTGAGAGGCAGGTGAGGAAAACTGCTATTATGTTTTTATACTGCAAAAGATTAAGTATCCATTTCAATTTCAGCACTCTTCACCCCCCATTTGTCTCACTGCATATCACTTACAGCTAGTCCAACTGAGCTCATGGAAGTGCAGAGTGCATTGAGTAAGGATACCACGGATACCACACTTTTTTTTCTCTCTTCATTATTCATATTAGAAAAAAAATAATAAAAGCAATGAAAATTTAAAAAATAATCGAAATGATTTGAAAAAAATACACATACCAGGAAACAATTGAGGAATCGATCCATGTTTTGTATGTGTACTTGTTTAAGGTAAGTTTTTATCCTAATGGGAGTCCTGAAGAACTACTGGGACTGTCACAAGGTTTAAACCTGATACTTTTCTGTAAATGTTTTGCTAGTAATGAAAGGAAAATAAATAAATAAATAAATAAATAAATAAATAGATAGATAGATAGATAGATAAATAAATAGGGAGGTGCAAGAGGAGAGAGGGAGCCAGAAGGAGATTAACTGGTAGAGGATTCTCTCAGCCTGGCAAGAAAAGCCATTCACCAATTCCTTGTCTTTACCACATGACAAGAAGTTTCTTACGCAAGACCGTCTGCAGTGGGTAAAAATAACTTTACTCACAACTTCCTCGGGCTATTTTTAAGTATACACAGCATACTCCTATCACAGATATATTTTTGGCCTTACAGTGTTTAGTTATTAAAGCAAATTAATAATTGCTATTATTGACATAAAAGTGTCATTGAAATTGACAGAGTTCTTCTAGTGACATTTCTGGGAATTCCTCCTATCTGGGGAACTGAAAGAAAAACAATAGATGGAAAGGTTTGGAATACACATACTGTCAACTCAGACAGGATCATCCCAGGCAGTATTTTAAAACAGGTATGATAATAGTTATAAATGAAGGCTTAATTGACCTTTATTTCCTTCAACCACACTAAGTCACTACATGCCTAGGTAGTGGTAGTAAACACTAAATGAGAGAGCAGAACAGARACAGAAAAAGGCTTTCTAGAAAACATATAGTGTTTATTAGAGTTAAAAATACATAAACAAACAATGCAATTTAACATATACCTCTACTAAATCAACACTGCATACATTCTGAGCTTCCAACTGCTCAGAGAATCAGAACTGGTTTAATATAAGGTTATTTTCCGCTTTGTCAACCAGCAATTTAAATTTCAAAAATTCATAGCCAGCTTAAGTGATCCTATCTGTTCTTTAATGATATAAAAAGCAGTTAAAAGTATTTTTCACAAACATCTTTCAAAATAATATATCCAGTTCAATATCCAAAACCAGATATTTCTCTTTTTTTTTCAGTTCTGCTGTTATCTTAAATTTGAGAATGTCAGTGGTATCACTGTCACCTAGACCAGATAAGGAGCAGAGAGCTCTTTGCTGCAATATCCTGCCACATTTAACTTTTCAGATTGATTCTTAGGGAAGACAAAGCAAAACTCCAACAGAAACATCCACAGCTGAATAGGCTGAGCCAGTCACATTAAGTCTTCTGTTCTGGGGCTTATGAAAGGTTTTGTGAAATGCATTCAATTCCCCTTCAAAGGCGCAGTGATGCTGGACTCCGATTAGTTAAAAAAAGGAAACCCTCAAACTGACTTTTATGTTTATGTAGCCATGTATTTGCTATGTCATCTAAAAATATACTGAAAAAATATATATGTGCGTAAGGATCTAAGAAGATGCTTTCACAAGAGAGCCTRACGTCCACAAAACAGCCTGTTAATGTGTCTCACCCCTGGCTCTACCAGGGACCACTTCTGGAGGCAACAGAGCGGCTCAGCCGACAAGGAATTCAAGGGCCGGATTCGCAGCTGAGGCAGCTAACGGGAATGTCACTTAAGGTAGTAGTTTTATCACCTAGATACATTTGCTAAGAACTGGAATAAGCCCAAAACTGCCTGCAGAGAGTAATAACTTACATCCTCTGTCATCGTAATTCGAATTCAAACCAGTCACCTGCACACAAAAGGCCCTGTAACTGCATTATTATTTACTTGCTTCTGACTTAGAATCAGAAACCATCCACAGATACATCAGCTCATACATTAAAAATAAGAGAGAAAGATATTCACTTTCCGAGTACTTAATTTCTCTTCCCCTTTCCAGGTAATTTCACAATATTGGTTTAATTCCTGTAAACATCAAGCTTTCCTGTTATTTCCTCCATCTTGCTGTTATCCCAGTTTCAAAACCAGTTGATGTTATGAACAGAAAAACAAATCTCATTCCTTTTATCCTCTCTTCTGTCGGGCTTTCACATAATACCTCCACCGCACTCGYACTGATCTAGTTAATCAGCAAAACAAAGTGCAGTTTCCATTCTCCTATACGCTGCACACACTGCACACTGCCAAAAATAAACCCACAGAGACTTCCAATACGATTCCAGTTATGATCTTCCAAGTAATTCCATAAATGACTGCTTCTCTACCTCACGGAGGAATAGCAAAGTGGTCAGGAACTTTAGGAAATAAAAGCAGGTGAGTTGTGTGCTGTATAGACTTGGAGACACACAAAAAAAAAAGTAAGTAATAAAGGTTTAAACGGTTCAAAATAACCTTAAAGAGGTTCTACAAACCAAAAGTAGCAGGTAAAATGACAAAAAAAATCCCAGGAGTTAGCATTCTGCCTAGCTTCTCAGGGCTCTCTGCAGTCTACATCAGAGAAAAAGCAGCTTTTTAAAATTTAAGTGTTGTACACACACATGGGTCCATAAATCTGATTTCATACCTGAGTTCCAATTTTGTTACACACTATTAAAAATCAACCCTAACCTGATTTAATGTATACCCAAACAAGGGGGAAATTGGATTCCCCAACCGTAACACGCCGCTGACATTGAGTGATACATAAAGGCAATAAGGCAAGTTCCTGTCCTTAATTCATAGCTTGTGCTTTAAACTTCCAACCTGCCCGGGATAGTGGAGAAAAAAAAATAGAGTAGGAGCTCAGTACATATTTTGTGCTTCACAGATTTATTAAGGGATAGGAAAACTAAACAGAACTGAGAGCAAACATACAATAAGCAGCACGTAAGGACTTCAAAAGAATGCACGGACAGGTCTGCCAAAATGAGTTTGGAGGATAAAAAGAAATAAAGAGAAAAGGGGAGAGGGGGAAGCCAAGCTCACCCCTAGCCCTGCCGAATACAACGAGGTTTAAAGCGAAGTTTCCAAGCGGGGCAGATGGTTTGGCAGGGCAGAGCCGCCCGCATTGCCCCTGCGCGGGGCAGCAACCCCGGGGTCCTCCCTGGGAAAAGGGGGAAGAAAAATAACAGCAATACAAAAATCGCAGCCCAGAGGCCCTCCCGGCTGCTGCGGATCAGCGTTTCAGCACCTCCCCACGAGCGGCTCGGGACCGCGGGGGGGGACTCGGATGTCTGGGCACCTCGCGAAGGAAAGGAGGGACGTGGGGGAGCAAAGAAAACAAAGGAGAGGGCAAAGAAAGGAGGGAGTATAAATAAATAAATAAATAAGCGGCAGACAAAGGCGGGCGCGCGGCGGGGCGCGGGCCCCGCACCATGGACAGGGGCCGCCGCCTCCCGCCCGCCCCGGCCGCGGGGACCATGAGGCGGCGGCGACCGGCGCCATCTGTCCCCGGCGCCCCCCGCCCCGCCACGGGCACCTGGCGCACAGCGGCGGCCGGGGGGGCGCGGGGCAGCCCCACGGCGGCCGCCCCCCCTTCCCCTTCCCCAACGGGCCCCGTCGCGCGGATCCGTCTCGTGCCKCTGCCCCGCGGCCGGCCCGGGACGGCGCCGACTTTCGGGTGCGCACGAGGCACCGGGGGAGCCCGAGCCCGCGGCGCGCGGTGGAAATGCCCGTGGAAGGCGGCGGGAGGCAGGGGAGGGGGGAAGCCCGGTGTCCAGGCGGAGGCGGCTGATTAAATTCTTCCCGGGAAGGGATTAGCGGGCACGGGAGCCGAGGGGTGGGGGAGGTGGCCGAGGCTCCTCGGTGCCGCCTCCCCCGCCCCCAGCGCCGCCGAGCGCCCCCCGCCCCGGCGGGACAAGTGGGGCCCGAGCTGTCCCCCCCCCCAAACTGGGAGACGGTTCTTGGTGCCCCCCACTCGGCGCGGGRCCGAGACCTCCCCCCGCGCCGGCAGCGCGGACACGGGACCGGCCCCCCCACCCGGCGGCACCTGCTCTGCCCCATGCGGGAGCGGGAGCCGGGGGGTTCCGCTCCCTCCGCCTCGGCGGGGGCACCGCCACCCCCAGCGCGCCCCCC
>NW_020455515.1:748258-753566 GCF_003342845.1 Nothoprocta perdicaria
AAAAAAAAAAAAAAAAAAAAAGAGGCGTAAGTACATGCTCGTACGATGCAGATACCATTAGCTTCGAAAACTGAAAATAGCGGTCACGGCTGTTTACCCAGCCGCGGAGAAGAGGCGAGTTCGGGGGGGGACCTGGGCTCCTCGTCGCCGCTGGGATTGGCCCGGCCCGGCCCGGCCCGGCCCGAGGGCGGCAGCACCGGCGGGCGGCAGCGCTCCCTGCGTTTCCGTGGAGAGCCAGCGCGCTGTTCTATTTATTTATTTATTTTTGGCGAGCGGGAACAACGCCTTTGTGCAGCATCTTTTGTTTTTATTATTTCCTTTTTTTTTTTTTTTTAAGGGAAACTTAGCACCTGACCCAAGCTCCTTCCAAAATACCTCCTGAATGGGTGGTTGGAGGAGGGAGGAATCACCTGCAAGGAGCACTGAAAGCAAATGAGACTCAACCGAGGAGAACCAGCCCCCAACTAGGAAAAACATCTCCTCCTCCTCCTCCCCCCCCAACACCCTCTGCCTCTCCCAAATTGTACCGAAGCCAACAGTTGTGAAGAACAATAAATGAGCGAAACTAAGTCTGGTAATGAGTTTCTGGATTAAAATTCAGCCCGGGACTGAAAATAAGCTGCAACGGCACTGCTGGTGTTCATATCCTATTACAAGGCAGAGTTTCCTGAGTTTGCACCTGACAGAGCATGTGCTCCATCTATTTATCAATTCTAACGTTTTACCCCGAGCTTTTGCTTAGATTTGTTTATGAAATGTCGACTTCCTCTGGCCAACAGATTTCATTTGTGTTCTCTGGTAGGTAGACATGATATTAACATTTATTAATCACTGCATTTGAGCATTTATTCAAACTTACAAGTGTTCCACAAAATGCAAAGCATGTAGAATAGAAAGAACTCCATAAACCAACTATCCAATGAGAGTAATTGCTCATCATCTGATTACGCTTGGCCCTTCACATCCCTCAAACCATCCATCCTTAAAGGACTAACGGAAAAAAAAAGAGGAGGAAAAAAAAAAAAAAAAAAGGCTCTGCATCAAGCCCGAAGCCTGGAAGGTTACCAGATCTGAGCTCTGGCTGGTGCTTCTTATAGTTCTGCTGCTGCCATTATATTACTTAGGAGAAGCAGTAATGTTGTCAGAAAAATTGCTTTCACCAACACCGTTTTTACTGAGTCTTTTAGTCTCAAACGAGTTTCTGCCAAGCAGTTGGCTTCCCTCATTTGTGCGATTGTAACCAAAGTGTCCTCTAGCTTACGCAGTTTCTTTCTTCTCAGTACTCTGATCAAGAGAAGCTAATGGAGCACGGATCGGCTATGCTTTTTGAAGCATAATCTCCACACTAAATCGTTTTTTATTGGTGAGAGGCATATGATTGCAAGAAGTGAGCAGAGGAGAAACTTGTGAGTTGTTCACAGACGTCGATGGCTCCTCAGGGCTTACACTGTTCCTTTGCTGCAGGCACCCAAGAGTGCAGCTTGTTCCAGAAATAGTCCAACGATAAGTAGACAGAGCTGCAAATTCAGAATTACGACTGATAGTAGATTAAGATCTTCAGCCCTTTTCACATATATCATGCAAAAGGCAGCAAATGATAGTAATTTCTGGCCAGGATTCAAACAAATGATTTAGAACTCAAAGGGTTTGTCCTATAACCCAGCCACAGACTGCATTTATGAGTGTGTTTAAAGTAGTATAAAAATAATGGATGTAAGTTAACATTCAGTGTAGGAGATCTCAAGGGCTTCCAGGAAAACCTTGTTAAAATTCCGTGATTAAGTTGAAGAGAGGATTAGGGTAATTCCCATGTTAGTCATGGAGTTGAGTCTCTCTTTCAACTTGTCCAAATTAATTTCCATTCCTAGGGTTCATAAAAATTCTGTAAAATATGAATGTTTTCGATTTAGAACATAGCAGATTGCTCATGGCATCAAATATTTTGGGAGAAAAAAAAAAAAAAAAAGGCCTTTTCCCTTGTGGGGCTTTCCTTGCATTTAATCTGCCGGATACTGCCACTACTACTCTCCTCATTTCAAATTACGCAAATTAAACACTCTGGTAACAGTTTCGGCCTTGATCTGACAAACATTTATACCTGTGATCTCAGCAAATGCTTACACACAGGCGTAGAGCTACTCATATGCCCAAGCCTTTAGAAGTTAGAGGCCAGATTCCATTATTTAGAGTTAAAAACAGAAGGATAAACATATTGAGCAAAGGTACCAGGGTCATATTAGCGTGGCCAAATTTCTTGTTTTCCTCATTACTTATGAGGAAACAGAAGTATTTGTATTTGATGATTTTTTAGTACATTTAATTCTCACCGAGTTATATCACAATAATGGAAAATACTAGTTATTTTTTAGCAGGTAATAGTGGGAAGATATGAGAAAGTGGCACAATATCATGAACTTATCAAAACTACTCCGGTCATTAGAAGAGTAAGCACTAAGAAAAGCAAAAATTCAACTTTTTAGAACAGTGGTTTTCAGCTTGGGGCTCCCTGGACGGCTTGTGCCCCCAGACTGGTTCTGAGTAGTCTGTGACAAGCAACTGTGAAAAGCTATTTGTATACTATATATAGCAACTTCACACATGTAAAATTCCTAAGGGGGAGGTTTTTCTGAATCGAAAGATTGTTAGTGGTTGGCAACACTTGAAATGATTGTTTTAGGAAGTAGATAATCATGCATGGGCAGGAAGAATGCAGTGTTATATACATAGTGTCAAGTCGAAAAGAAAAATGAAGTGGCACAGATGCCAGTCTACAAAACAGCTTAAATATTTTAAAATTGAGATAGTAAAAACATCTCTTCTTTATTTCAGTAAAATAAGCAGGATTCTGAATTATCCAGTTCGAGTGTTCCTTTCTAAATATACTATTCATGTTGATCACTTATAAGACTAAATCTTCTATTTTACTACAGAATTTAACTGAAAGATCAGCATGGGTCTTTTTGCCCCCCCCCCTTTTTTTTTTTTTTTGGCACTGCCTTTTTTGTATCTGTTTACCTAACCTGCATAGACGGGGTAAAGCTGATATTCTGCTCAGATCTGAAAATCAGATAGATTAGGATGAAAGAATGTTGTTATATACAGTATTTTAATGTCTGCTTTTGCAACCATCACCAAGAGGAACCTCTTAATTGCTATTTATAGTGATTTGGTGGAAAGGGACAGTTGTTCCTTGCGGTAGCTACATCATGTCTGTCACCATAGTTATCTTTCTGTTAATTGCTAGTACGTGTTGAATAGACATCCCTATGGGGAGAAGCTGAGAATATGTAGTCCAGACAGGATAAAACATGCTTGCGTATAGTGCGCTTTGCTCTATATATGCACAATGTGTATGTTGATCTGGGAATCAATGTAGTCACGCTCAATGTATGTAATTCATTCTTCCAGGGGTCTTATTCAGCTGCCCAATCCCTGGAACCTGTTTGATCTGGACAGATTCTATTGAAAATAAACATAAAAATATTTTCTGATCAGCATTTGTACTCAAAATCAATCATCTCTAGGCAAAATAAAAAATTATTTGAAAACAAGGCCTTAATCATATGGCATGATGAAGTATTCGAATAATACACCAATGACAATTTTATCCCCACACAAGGATGTTTTTGCGTTTTCATAGAGCTGCTTGATTATCTCATGGGTGAGTAGAAAGAGTTGGACTAGCCTTGTTTTAATTAGTAAATTATTATTAATAATAATATTAATATAGAATTTAACTGATTGAAATGAACTATCTTCTTTTTGCTTGGTCATCTTTTCATTTTTGTACTCATGCAGTCTGGAAAGTACCAAACTTCCTGCTTCCCCCTACTCAGAATTAGTCATCAAGAATATCTACTTGGATTTTTTTTTTTTTAGAATTTTATGCAATACCTATCAAAAAGTAAAAGAAAAAGAAACACTGGAAATTCCCAGAAGACCAATCTTATTATTTACTTCCAGTTAATGGAAATTCTGGAACTGGAAACTTGGTTGTTTACTGTAAACCAACATGGATAGTAAGTTGCTTCAATTAAATTGTAAGAGAGAACTGTCTTGTAAGAGAGAACTGTCATGTTCATTGCCACTTTCATTAATAAACAGATTTTTTAGTAACATCTACAGTTAGATTTTTCTATTATTTTATATTCTAAAATCTTATATTCATTTACAACAGCTATTCTTTTTCTTAGGCAATAAAATTGAATTCACTGTGCTGGTTACCTGCCTGTTTCAAGCCAAGTGCTCTAAGTGCTTCAGAAAAAAAAAAAAAACCTTTTGCCCATTTAAAAGAATGAGATAAGGAAAAAGTATGCTGCTTTAGTTTTGTTGGGTGATTTTACTCCCAGGCTCAGGCGTATAGACTCCAGCAGGAGCACAGTCCTTACATGGAGGATGTGCATTTTCTAATCCCTATTAAAGCTGACCAAAATTTGGGATTGTTATAATAGCTGAAAATTACATTGTTATAGTTCAGGGGAAAAAAATGACAGCTATATATCCCCTGAAGATTCTGTCTGTGCCTGACATCTGTTTTACTCCCCAACAATTCCCTTGTTGCAGAAATTCTGCATATAAACTGTCTTCACAGAGCCTACCCTGTCTTCAGACAACAGGATCTTCTCTGAAGTTTCCCCGGCATCTCTGTTGTGTTAGAGACCAGAGAGAGGGTAGAGCCTGTCTGCTGAGTGTCTGCTGTCTGTTTTCAGTGCTCTCCTTGAAAGGCCCTGACAGCACGGAGAAGCAGCTGACTGAGGTATCAAAGGGTATGTTGAAGGAAAGGGCTGAGACAATGCTTCTCTTGGATGCAATACTGAAAATAGACTTGTGCTACTTAAAGATTTCCTTGGTCACAAAATGACAAAATGACAAAACAGTCAGCTTCCTCCAATGAAGAGTCAGTTGTCAATACAAACTGTAGTTACACTTCATAGATACCTTCCTTGCTAGTGGATTATAATAGCAATTAGGTTTTCTGCAAAAAACATGAAGGGAGAATGTAAAATGGCCCACAGTGGTAATATTAATGATATACTGTCACTATAAGTCAAAACCTGAGTTTTAGATCACAATATTCCTCAAAATTGTAGATTAAAATGAAAATATTATTTTTTCCAAGTGTTCAAGTTTAGAGCTTTTAGAAAATTGTGAAGCCATGGATTCGAGCACCTGAACAATTCTTTCAGATAAATCTGTTTGATAATTAAAAGAGTTTCTCTTCTCTTCTCTTCTCTTCTCTTCTCTTCTCTTCTCTTCTCTTCTCTTCTCTTCTCTTCTCTTCTCTTCTCTTCTCTTCTCTTCTCTTCTC
>NW_020455515.1:753871-755755 GCF_003342845.1 Nothoprocta perdicaria
TCCTTCTCCTTCTCCTTCTCCTTCTCCTTCTCCTTCTCCTTCTCCTTCTCCTTCTCCTTCTCCTTCTCCTTCTCCTTCTCCTTCTCCTTCTCCTTTTCCTTTTCCTTTTCCTTTTAACATTTGTATGACTTCAACTGGCTTTGTTCTCTGAAATGACATTTCAAGGAGCTTCTTTCTGTTTTGCAATAATGCAAGTTTTAATATCCCTAAATGCTCTATGAATTTGCATGACTGGCCCATCAATCTAAACTTTAGACTCAAATCTCTACACATTTATTCAGACAGGAAGAATACTCTCCCTGAGTTAAGAGTATTCTGGTTGAGGTTAAGCCCAAACCCTTGAAAGCTTTAGGGTTTGAGGTTTTTGCCTTTGCTGGTCCATATACTTCTGGTAGAAATTAGGTAAGGCAACAGATTTTGAGGTAGGTGCTGGAAGAGCTGGTCTCTGTGGTACGGCTGTGTAAAGAACTAGAACTGTTTCTCACAGAAAACCCCTTCTTCTGGCACTGTAATTTGTTGCTGTTTGTAGTTGACCACCTTGTCTCCTCTCAAGAGGTCTCCACCCCAAAGCCAAGGGCAAGGGGACTAGAGGTCCCCTTTGTTTGCAGTCCATCAGCATTAGTTCAAACTCATTTTCCTCGACACTGTAAACCCAAAGGCTGAGTATGCCCTCGGGTAGCTCGTTGGCAGCTCATTGACCAAAAGGCATGGCAAGTGGCAGGGCAAGGGGCAGGAGGGATGTCTGAACCCAGCTGCTAACTCCTACGGCCAAATTAGGTGGGGCTCTTCTGTCAACCCCCTCTATCAACTTCATTCATCCTTATAAGCCCAGCCCTGCTTTTCCTGACCTTAGGATGAATGGGAGTTGCTGAGTGCTTAACATGTTTGAAAGTTTGCCCATTCTTTCCAGTCTTACCAGAAGTATTTAGGAGTTTACATTTAGAATTCTCTTTCTGAAATCAGCACTCCAAATTTATTTCTGCTTGTCTATGTTAAAAATCACAGATCAGTACATGTGCATAAGCAGATTCTGAAAACATTCTAGGACTATAATTCTTCACCTTTAAAATAAACTTTCTTTTTTCACAAATTTTGAAGTCAGAAGGAACCATTTTGAGCATTTATTTTGACCTCATCATAATACAGGCTTGAGAGTATCACCTAGTAATTTTCCTAACAAGACCAATAACTTGTGTCAGAGCCAGGGCATGTTTTTAAGGCAGACGTGGAAGCTTGATTTAAAGTGACAGAATCCACCACAAGCCTTGTTACAGCTAAACTTTCCCATTTTTTTTAACCGAGTATTTCACCAAGGGTATTGAATGTGGGTCTTTGGGGAAAGTCTTACTTTGCAAGTCAATTACAGACACATTTCCAACCACTCTTATATTTTTCTTCGAACCAATTTAACAAGAGTACAACACCAGCTGCTGCTGTAACCTAGGCTGTTCACAGTTCCTGAGCTGTTGGTGACAGCAGGGAGCTCAGCATGGGCTAAACACCCAAGTGCTCATTCTGATTTCCAGGTAGATTTTGCATCCAGCACTGAGCTATGTGCTGTTGCTACTTAGTCTGATGCTACCTCGGTGGTGTCTGATGCTACCTCGGCAGTCATTCCACAGCCAAGAGTAGTTTTTGGAGAAAAACAAAGAAACATTGAAAATGCTTATCTGCCTCTCAGGCTTTGCAGCAAGGCATTATTTGTGCATGTTTGTGATTCGCTTTAAAGTCATTAGACTGGAATATTACACATCCCATATTAATTGAACAGAGGTCTATAGGCTGTAGGCATTTGATATAATATTGGTTATAAAATTTTGATGAAGTAATTACTGCTTAAACTAGTCTTTTTTTTTTTTTTTTTTTTTTTTTTTTTTTTTTTTT
>NW_020455515.1:755764-769127 GCF_003342845.1 Nothoprocta perdicaria
TTTTTTTTTTTTTTTTTTTTTTTTTTTTCCCAAAAAGCCATTTTTAAATTAAAAACTACTGGTGATAGAGAATCTAATGTTACCTCCACTAAGTTGTTCTAATGGATGGTTACTCTTCTCTTCAAAAATGTCTATGCTATGACTAGGCTACATTTATCTGACTTGTTTAATCTCCAGCTATTGACTCTTGTTATTTCTTTCAGCAGTAAGCTGAACAGTTGCATTATGAGGCTTCTATTTCCTGTATTCTAATGCCTGAAACTGCAGACTGATTACCTTTGATGAGTCTAAGCTTTTCCCTATTAGACTAATTAAGTCCGACTTCTTCATATTTCATTAAAATGTGTATTTTGAAGTCCTTTAATAAATGTTCTAGTTCTTCCCAGACCTTCCAATTTTTGACATGTTCCTTGAAATTTTGCTGCTAGAGCTGTACACTCTGCTCCTCTGGCAACTGTAGCCGTTTGAAAAGCAGAAGACACATTTACCAGAGGCTACTCAATGATCCTCTGTTCATATATGCAGTGATCATATTAATACTTTTGTCACATCACTGCTTTCAAAACTTGTGTCTAACTGGTTATCAGTCACGACTCCTCAGTCAAAATCAGTTTCCCAAAATAATATTCCTCACTCTGAAACTCACCCTATATTATTTGTTCCCGGATATCTGTTTTGTACAGGAAGAACATGGATTTACCTTTGCACTGGAGCTTTTGTATATACATGCTTTTCCAGCAATACATTTCCAGCCCCCACTGATCACTTCACATCACTCTGGTCTCTCTCTTTGCCCTGATTTGGAGCCATCATGATCAGATTGCCTGTACAAATAAATGTCCTTGGGCAGCCAGGAGTGCCCCATTTCAGTATGAAACAATAGCAAGTTTACAAATGCATTAAAGCAGACACGTCACTTTTGATTCTGCCTCAACATGTCTTGGACTTCTTAGTAGAAGCATGTTTGATCTACCTGGATTCAAGTCACTATGTTGTAAACATGTACCAGGCAGAGCTAATGAAGAGGTCCCTCAAAAGCTGGGCCTCGTATTGTTTGATAAGGAACTACAATAAATGAAGGACAAAGGTCAAGAATAACTCTACTAATACCAGGTATAACACAGTGTGATGAGCTGCATCATGTTAGCAGCAAAACAAATAATTATGTGATGTTTAGTTATCCACAGAATATGTATGACATGATTTCTGTGACCATGTGTTTGCATTTTCTGCGCTGAATGCCAGACTCCATATTGGCTTGGAGTTTTGTGCATGCATATTACTCTGCCTTACATCTATCCCTTCCTGGTGCTGGTTACATCCATGGACTCAGAGTGCCTTGTGATTTCTGTATTCTTCGGTCTGAACTTCAGCACATTTTAACAGTGCTGAAAAGGGTTCTTTCAGTAACTTTTGCACATTTTGTATGCACATCCGTATCATGATGTAGTCCCGTAGAATCACAATAGTGGCTCTTCTTAAGGGTCTCTATGGTCACAAAAGCCTTATAAGAATTGATGCTGAAGAAGTATTTTGCTGCACGCCAGCTAAAAGCAAACTCCTAGGCATTGCTTGCAAATACAGAGGAGAGTTCCTCTCCCTTGTGGGCCACATTCCTAGAGAGTTTAAACATTTATGGGATTTTAACTGCTTCATTTCCCTTTGACAGCAACTTTATGATACAAGTCTGCTCAGTCATTCATACTTTTCTCTCTTTCAACACCACTGAATAAGTTGTGTAAAGGAATATATTGCTGTAATGGTGTAATCTCCTTTCATATTGTCTTCCCAGAAGTATGTTAATGTTCCTGCCAAAGAAGGTGGCACATCATTTAGGAAGTGCTGAATAAAAAATAATTTCTAAACTTGCTTTCTTATTGGTATCCATATTAAATAAATACACAGATCCAAGGAATCCTGTATAAGCTGACTTCAGCACATCTCCTTCCAAATTCATCAGTATTCCTTAACATGAATCTCTCATGACATAACAATTCATTCCTGTGAGAACATTATAAGGTTGCATGCTTCTGAGTCCTGGTCTCTTCATTATCTTTTCTCCCACAAAGAACAGACAAATGGCAGGTAAATGTGTATAGGTGTCGCTTCAATATGGAGATGGGATGTGGCTACAGCTTGCACCTGGGTTTAGGGCATTTGAAGTATGAGTTCTACACTTAAGGCACAACATTTTTCCTCCAAAAAGAGCAAAAAAAATGGAGTTTGAAGGAAAGAATGACCAAGTATGTGATACCTGCAAAACAAGGATGCTCATTGTAGTGACAGATGCAGAATGAAAGAATAGTGGAAAAATCCTGGCTTGTAGTTTCCTTAGAGCACTCAGCTTTTACTGCTGCTAGGATTTTGGGATGTAAATAGCCTAAATCTTATTACAGAGGCATTTCAAACATGAATACAGAAGATTAATACATTACACCCTATTTACCCTTAAACAGTTACCGCAGAATGCCATTAATTTTGCAGTATACTTTATACTTTTTTTGTAGGTGTAATAGAAGAGAACTGAAAGCAAGGTGCACCAACTTCAAGGAAGAAAAGATCTTCTGTGCTTGGTCAGATAGTTAGTATTTTCCTTTATCAGTTGGAATGGATGTATGGTTGAGAGAAAAATGAGGAATAGATCTTGATTAAGAGCATCCTTGTGTATCTTTCTGGTTGGCCTATTGCCTGTTTGATCATGATCCTTCTGAGCCTTTGGAAAATCTTGTCCCTGGGTAGCATCCCCAAAAAGTAGGAATAGCTTTGAGGAATACAGAATACTATTAACACCATCCTTTTTTTCCATCCACTTACCAAAACCCCAAATTGCTGGTGAAACTACCAGCCACTATCACAGAAACTAGGAGAAAATAGCTTCAAATATAGCTCAACTGCTCAAAAATTAAAATAAAATAAAATCCCAAAGTGGGACAGAAGCTGGATTCTGCATCCCAAAACTGTGAGTGAAGTAGGGTAGAAGAATTGCTTTATGTTGTTGGCACTAAAAATGTGCCAAGGAGAGGAGAGCACTAAGTGCCTGAAGTATTTCTGTCATACCACATCCTGAGGAAAGGGGCTAGGTGTCCTTCATGGAAAACCTGACAAATCTCCACGTGAAAAAAAAAGAAAATCTCTTGCAGGTATTACTGAGTCTACTCTCATAGACTGCCAGGAAGAGAGAGCTGAGAAGTGAATATTTTCTTAGATTAGGTGACAGCAGGTGACAGCATTTCTTAGATTTCTTAGATTAGAATTTCTTAGATTAGGAGAGCAAAATAGAGCAAAAGGCTTGGAAGGAGTCATAATATAGATATGGAAAGGGCAAATGATATTAAGTCATTTAGCTAAAGTCTGGGTAGCACAGCCCAGAGTTCTGCTGCAGCTCCTGTGGGAAGTATGATTTCAAACAATGACTGCAGAACCTTGTCACAACAATCAATCGTTATTTCCTTCGTCCCTGTAGAAAAAAAAAAGCCAATAAAACAAAACAAAACAAAACAAAAAACCAATTCCTTAGTATACATCCTTGAGAGAAATCCATCATTTTCCATCAGTAGTACAAAAACACTTTCCATTTTAATACATAAGCAAAATGATGCCAAACTATTCATTCCTTTTCCTGAAGAACCCAGTGAAAGCAGCCTATGCCAGGGAACTGAAAATAAACCAGATCTTCCCCACTGAGGTGTGAAATCTTAACACCATTAATGTCCAGATGGTCCAGGTAGCAGTTATTCCTTTGGGCACTGCTGGAAATTAATCCCAACTCTTGGCATCTTTGAGCCACAATATTAGTGAATCTTTCCTTATAACTGATGAGTCTTGAAGCAACATGTGAGAACATCCTGTATTGTAAGTGAAGATTTTGTTTTTGATACCCTGCTGAAGACTAGTCATGGACATCCCATTAGTATTCCTAAAGGAATCAATAACAAAACCATACAGAGCCATCCACAGACCTCTCTGAAAAACAAAGATTGTCAGATGACACAACACATCCTCTCCTTACAGAGCTTCAGATATTCAGTATGAACACTGCAATGTGATATGCTCAAATGGTTATCAAAAGTCAAGAAATAAGAAGGTAAAACGATGACAGTTATAAGTGGGAATGCAGATATATAGGAAAGAAAGCTTTGTAATCCTTAAATTCTGCTGCACTTTCAGGCATCCCACTGATGAATCTTTTCTCTGGTCCTTCTTGTGAATACAATTGCCTTTCTGCAGTAGCATCAGCCAGCTAGGATAATCTGCATAAATGTTCTGTTCAATTATCTGCTCAGGCTGGTATTCCTCTTCCATGAGCTGGGCAACCATAACATTTAAAGTTATAGAGAACTGTACAGTGATACCCATCTGCTATAAAATTCCAGCTATAGGCATCATCCTATTTGTGTTAATGCGATTTATATTCAGAGCATTAAGTAAGATTCCTTCAAGCATCCTGACAGCAGTTCCAATGCAGAAATCAAAGAAGTGATGGATGTGAAACAAGGAATCTTGAGAGTGGGTTTTTTTGTTTGTTTTGTTTTCTTGAGATGTGGTTTGAGCATTTCTGTCATAGGCTGCCGATCATCCTGCTTGGTGAGGAAAAAGCAACGGTCTTTATAGACCTGTGATGGAATATCACACCACAGGAGATCTTCCCAGACTACTGAGTGGCTCATTTAAAGAAGTGCAGAAATGTGTGTAACTAATTGCACTGCATGAACAGTGAGACTACAGTAAGCTAGTGTGATGAAGAGGTATGGGCATTCTTGTATGTGATGTTGCCAAATTGCTGCACTTAGACTGAGCTAGTTCGTCTTAGGTATAGCCTCTTGTAAGTCCAGCCTCAGTATGTGGTGCATAGTTCACCTTACTAGCTATTTTTTGGTTGTTGTTCAAACCACTGCCAAAAGTATAAAAAAGAGTATTGAAATTCTATTTTGTTCACTGTTATAGCTCTTCCTTAGTTCATTCTTGTCTAGAAATTGGGCAAGGCCCCATGAACACGTAGAGATGCAGAATTAAGCTTGAAGTTAACTTCAGTGCAACTTAGTGAGATCATTTAAGCACTCAGAGTTTTACACCCATAAAACATTTTTACATGACAAAAATCCCACTGAATGTAATTATGTCAGTGTTTAGTACAAAATAATGTACTTTATCCTAGCTGTATGAAATCATAACACAGTGCCACTGCATATTAATAACTCTTTGAACAGTCTAAGCAAAAATTTACACATCCTTCAGTATCAACTGAAGGACAATATTATTTTGTTCATATCATTCTGAGTCTGAAAATATCTCCTAGCCTAACATATTATTTTTGATGTCAATGAATGATTTTGTTTGTTTCAAACTAAGAGGAAATGAAGTAATAATAATCCTATTACCACAAGCATCTCCACCCAGATAACGATTCATCTAGATCCAAACTAAAAAAAGGGAAAGAAAAAAAGATTGAAGGATTGAAGTAAACTGAATATTTGAAGTTCTTAAACAAGCAAAGACATTTTATTCACATCCTTCTGTATTCAAGGCAGTAGGAAAGATCCTTTCAAGCATCTTGAGAACAGTTCAAAAATGGAACTACCGAAACAGCTCCCAAAGTTGCAGTAACTTTGGTGGATCTTCTGATACTGATGAAGCTGGGAGGTACCAGAGATGTTGGAGTAAAAGAGACTGCACCTGACTTACATTGTTGCCTTTGTGGCCATTTTTTTTTCAAATTGTAATCACAAAAACTGTAAGTTCCCATGTGCAATATAGAACAAAACAAATCAAAAGTCTGAAATGTTAGACCCCTAAAAATTAGGCACCAGGGTAACAATTTCTTTTGACTTTGTAAAGCAGCCCACTGTTAGGATGAGATGGCTAATAGAATCTGGGAGTAGTGGAGAAAAAAAAAAAACAGCAAACATTTTAACCATATGCTAAATGGCCACGTTTGAACATGTCTTCTCCCTGGTGAGGCCCAAGACCATAATGGCTGCTGTGAGTTGATTGATTTTAATTTTCTTTGAATATGGCTAAGTTAAAGAATGTGCCTTTCTTCCAGACCCTACAGCAGGGGACATACCATATATCCTCCACTAAATTAATCCCTTCACTGGAATTGATCATATATGCCTTAGATTTATCCTAATTCATTGAATTCACTTTCAGGTTAATTTCTATAAAACCCCATTGATTCCATCTCTTAGATTCTGTGTAAATGTTGCATAAGGAACGGGCTATTATATTATTAAATAAATACAATAAAGTTGTTAGACTTTGGTGGCTGGCTCATGTTGAAGTTCTTGCTCTAAAGACTCCTGCAGTTATCCTTTTTTTTTTTTTGTTTTGTTTTGTTTTAAATCAAGCTACAAGCAAAGTGTTACCAGATGACAGCACACATAGGCAATCAATTTGTTTACAGAGGAAGATACAGCAAATCTAATACTTATTATTCTAGCCACTGATGTGTCTGTATATAAATTTTGTACTGTACTCCCCAAGAAAAAAGTTACAATATGAGGCAATTTTCAAAGACTAACAGTGCTGACAGTATGTGTCCTTTTAAGTGAAGACTTTTTTTTCTTCAGGTCTCTTTAGTAAGAGGGTAACTTCTTTAAAATAACAAAATTAATTGCAGCTAGCACTGAAATGATAAATAAAAGATTTGACTCTCTACAGGAGGCTATTTTTTCTCGACTGATAAAAGGGAAGAGATGTCTGACAGAATAATGGGATTAATTTTAAGCACACACTCAGCTTTGGACATTTTGTCCAAAGGCAATGACATGATTACTGTTGCCTGTAAAGAAAACACAAATGTCTGATTTTATGGAAAGCACTGGCAGTACTAAGTCAGTACACAYGCCACTGACTTTGAGGACTTTGTAGACAGTGTAGTTACCTTTCACTTTGCTGGCTGCCGTGCCAAAGGGTACATTTTAACCGAGGTCAGAATCTCAGCTACTACAGGCTCTGTAGGCAGTGACACTGATAAAGCCTTTCGTAATAAGTCTAAACTTCTTTGAATCAATTGTTTTAGATACCAATAGCTTTGCTTGTCAAACACTACAGACAAGGAACACAAACAGCTTTACTATGCTGATTAAAAAAGAAAAAAATTTCATGTTTCTGAGAACTTTCAGAGAAAGTGAGATCCTGATCATCTTTCATTTGTTTTCAAGTAGTATAAAGGCATATTTTGCCACACGATCACAGAGCTATCTGCAGAGTATTTGGCATATTTGCAGAATGAAACAGGGTAAAGATTCCATTTTCTATTTCCTGACCTTCACAGAACAGATTTTTCATCTTTAATCTGTGTTAACACAGTTTCTCTCCCACACCTTCTTCCACAATACAGTAAAATTTTATTTTAATATTGTAGAGTGTGCTGCAAAGTCCCAGGGAAATGAAGTGGCAAGTCTCCAGAATCTGACTGTGCTAATGGGAGAGATGAATTATCTTTCTTGAAGGAGTGAGCAATTGCTTCATGTTTAAAGTCTCTCTTCCATTAGGAATGAAAAATAAACACTTGGATTTTGCATTGTGACCTACCTTCAAAATCTATGAAAAGTGTCACATAAATGCAACTAAAGCAGGCTTCCACCATAGGATGGACTTTGATAAAATTCCCAGAGAGTGGGGACTTTGCTAGCTGAAAAAAAACATTGCTGAAATATATTTTAGACACAGATATATTTATAATGTTTATTGTGTAATTGCAGCAATGACTATTCTTTTGCAGTTTCAAGAAAGATAAAAGTTAGATTAGTATGATTAGTATTGATATATATTCCTAACTCTGGAATAGAGGACATTTATAACATTAAAAAAAATGAATAAAGCCTGCTTGGAGACGTAGTCTTGTTATACCAGAAATACAGTTACTATGTGTAATTTATTTGTCTTCCTGTATGTAATAACAAAGTTCTAACATTATTCACAGAAACTTATGGAATATTAGCACCTCTATACAGAATATGAATTATAATATTTGCAGTCCTTTTTATTGGTAAATATTAAATTTTCATTGCCCAATACTTATGAGAAAAATKAAATCACTTTGTATAACTGAGAAACCTTTCTCCCTCAGTTTCCTTTCTTTTTCTCTCCAAGACTTCTTCATGCTATTTTAATGGTAACATAACATGTTAACTTCTTTATGCTGCAGTCTGCTGATATGAAGTTTTATTGTACATGTTAATATAGGAAAGATACATGAAAGTTGCTTGATGTTCTTGCAAGTTTTAAATATATTTTTAAGCAGTAATAGTTTCATTCACCAATTACTGTTTATTTCTCATGTACTGTTACATTTTTTCCCCACTTCTTCCTTCATTTCTCTCTACCATTGCTAAGAGCCTGTTTAATTGCAACACAATTTTTCATTTGGCTCAGGTCAGTTTTGTTTTCCTCCTTCCACCAAGTTTAATAATATTTACAGAGAAAAATACTGAGTGCTCTATTATTTTTGGCTTCTGATAAAAGCAGGCAATCTATCCTAGTGTTGTGTTAAAGCTAAAGTTAAATAGAATTATAAGTAAGGTATGGACAAAAGTGCAAAAGCTACTTAGCTAAAAGTCTTTTTTCTTTGTTTATTTTGTTTTGTTTTTTTGTTTGTTTTGTTTTTTTGTTTTTCAAGAGGTCTGGTTCCCATTCAAGCCACAATTCTCAGTGATGTAAAGCTAGGAGCTCACTGCTAAAGAAAAGAAAGTGTAACTATCCTTTCTATTAGCAGGTTATAAAAGAAACAGTGGTGCAAAATCTCTCTCTCTTTTATTCTATTTTTTTTTTTCTCTTATCCTTTTGTTCTAGATGCTTTAAATGTGTAAGCAGCCATAATATCTTACTCCCACATATCCTTCTCCTGCCTTCTTTCCTCTGCAGCCTGCTCCTTTGCAGCTGGCTGCAAGCCCCRCAGCGTTTCCTCAACTTTGCCTTTTAGTTCAAGACATGGGATTGGAAACTTTTTTTTTCTTTCTTCTGTTGCTCAGGCTCTTGGCCTCTTCAGGCATCCTAGAGGCTTTTCTAGCACTACTTAAAGCTTCAAGGGAAAAAGAATAAGCTTCTTTGGAGTTCTAGTGCTGCTGAACTGAGCTTTAATTAGTCTATATGTTCTCTGGGGAGAGAAGCCCTCTTTCACTCTTTGCTTCTGTCACTATCTGTTCACGTGAGATTTGGCAAAATAGGATCTTACACCTGGTCCTAATCAAAACAATTGGACACTGGTAAGATAACCAAGATAATCCAGAGAAACTCATGTTCTTTATATCCTTCATATTTACCCTGTCTTGCCCCTTCCTTTTTTCTTTGCATATTATTTTTTTCCATCTTTCTCTATTTTTTATTCTGCCTTCAGAAGGCAGTGGAATCTCAAAGTAAACCAAAATAACTCAGTATTAGATAAAACAAGTACTAATATTTCTTCCCCCCCCATATTCGTAACCAAAAGACATCAATAATGATAATATGATGCTGTTTATATAACAGAATGTTAAAATATATACTTTTGTAATAATATAACGATATTTCTATGGAGAGTAAAATGTGCAAAATCCTAATGAGCTTATTTGCAAATCCTCTGATATGTGTGTATTGATACTGCTTACCAGATCCTACTGAGTTTTGGACCTTTTGTTCTAAGCACAATGCAAACAAAGAAAAAAATAATTCTTGAGCTAATGATGATAGTGTTATATGTGGCAGAAGCAGTGGAATGGTATTCTTCATCTTCAGGTAGGATGATGAAATGAGGTCTCTATCCTTGAGCGTACAAGTCTATCCCTATTCAGATAAGAGTTGACTTATGAGRGTGATCTCACAAAGGGATGCTGGAGTTGAATTAAATTATTCAGACAAAAAGGAAAGTAGACTTTGTTAATTTGAGAAGGTATTCCTGTGTATTCTTACATTGTAAAAAATCCAAATTGCAATAAAGTTAAAGACAGGAAACCAGACAGGACTTTTCAGCAACCTTGTATTTCACAGTACTTGAAACTTAATAAACATTGACTTATGCTGCTAGAGTTCTGATAAGTACTTCTATTACAGTTATTGTTGAAATACTCTGCTGAGGTTTTATAAAAATACACAACTTAAAATGACCAAAGAAAGCTTTATTAAGAAAGGAAACACAGAAATCCATATAAAAGCTTTTGGTAGTTAACTGGGTAAATGCACCTACAAAGAAGCTTGAAAACCTCTGGTACAATTTTATATTAAATTTATGTTAAATAAACCACTTCAGTTATAGTTCTTTAAAACACACTCATGCCTGTTAAATCTTCAATTCGTCTTCAGTCTTCACTTCTCAAGACCAGGGAATATTCCGAATTTTCACTGCTTACTTCTACCATATATGATTTTGAAATTCCTACCTTTCCTCTTTTCACAAAGCTGGAATTGTTAGSCAGGTTTGCATTATAGGAAAGTGAAAAATTTTTAATGACAAGACAGTTAAGCTCAATCTGAATGGAATTTGATTGAGAAGTCATCAGTATATATTAACAACTTCCATGCACCACCAGCTCTCCTCGAATGATTCTTCGCATCTCATCATCTAATTTTGTCAGGGATTTTTTGGGGGCATGTGTGCGGCAAATGTGACAAACGCTTAAATTAAGCTATGGTGTGGAAAGCATGATCTCAAGGAGATAAACATAGAGGCTAGAAATTTCTGTCAATTTGTGTCACTTTGTAAAGATAAAGAGGCAATTAAGTCACAGGATGTGTCTTAAAAGTAAACGAATATTACCTCTGTAGGAGCACATACTATCAAGTATAGAGATAAAGAGACTTTAGAGAGACTTTCTCCTGTTATGTCTGTTATGTAGTATGGCTTTATTAAAAAAAAAAAAAACAAAAAAAAAACCACTATTGGCAAACACAGGATCAAAAGCAGACATTTAGACATTTTGCTCCTCTAAGGATGAGTAATATTTATGCAAGAAGATGTAATGGGACCACTGGTTACAATCAAGGGCAACATATGCAAGTTCTGTTTGTCTCTTTGACTGCTGGTGAAAGAAATACCTGACAATTATAATTGCAAGAATTGTTGGTATTTCCTCTGGGTAAAGCGAATTTACTAATCTCTGCTAAAATACGTCATACCTTAACTCCAAACTAAAGAACTTTCAGCTATTGTTTTTAAGCAAGGAAGCACCTCTGTATTTGCACCTACTGAGTTGCTGGGCAATTGTTTATAGCTTATTAATATTTAAACTAATCTCTCAGTGTCTGAAAAGGTAAACAAGAATGTGGAAAATATATTAGAATGAACAGAGAAATTATTCTTCTTTCTACTCTCAGTATCTTTTCCCTGGCTCTATAGTGTGATCAGAACTCCATTCTCTTCAATCTTAAGAACTCTATTGATTTTTAATTCAGAAATTAATTTTTAAATTCAGCATCAATAAGATTTCTTTCTTCAATTAATATTAAATTCAGCGATATTCCTTGACTTGCAAATTCTTTAATGTTTGAACTGATAGTAATCCAGTCCTAGTTGATTTATTTCCTTTTACTTTTTATCACTGCTATTTCAATGGCTAGTTTGCTATTTCTGCTGTAAATGCGTCCTATATGTCTCTGTACTATCTGTGCAGTCACATGCCATTCAAACATTACCAAAACTATCTTCACATTTGACTCTAATAAGATCATGGTACAGAGAAATTGTCACATTTGTAGTGTTACTATAAATAATAATCCCTTAGGTCTTAACACACTTAAAGGGTGAATAAAACAATGGCCTTCAAGATGGCTTTAAAGATCAGCTTTAAAGACCATTTTTTTCCTTTTCTTTGTTATTGCTCTCAGACTCTGCCATCATTCATCTTCTACTGAAGAAAAGATAAACTGCTTAACAGCAAAGTATAATTAGGGAGATTTTCTGACTCCTGAAAGAGATGAAAGTATATTCAATCTCAGGAACATTTTTTAGGAAGTCTGCCTTACTCACATCTTTTGCATCTTTCCACCCACAGTAGCAACCATAAAAAATCAATTCTGCAGACAGTCTATTAGTCTGACAAAAATATGTATTTGTGTTTGTAAATCCTGTAGGTGTGCATGATATCTTCTCCTTTTTTTTTTTCTTTTTATTGTTCATTTATATGATGACAGTCCCTGAAATATGCTAGTATCACATTTTTAAAAAAAAGAAAAAGAAAAAGAGAGACCTGAGGAGATGTATAACATCTTCTCAGTTGGAAACATAAGATGTACAATCTCTAGGGAAGTTTATCAAGAAAATGAAAGAGCTGTATTTCTTCCATTAAACAGCCAGGTTTGTACATGTTGACCATATAGTGGCATATATCGACTACCCAGTGACATTGCAACAGCTGTGAACCTAGACCACTGCGTCTAGAATAAAATACCATTATCACTCCACTGTGAAGGTGCTTGTATCTGCATCCTGCTTGCCAACATTTGAAATGTTTTCCATAAGGATGGGAAGGAGAGAGGGGAGGGACTTAATTTCACATATGTGGATAAATGTTTGAAGAGGAAGGAAGCAGTTTGTTCTCTATGTCCATGGCACAAGAAAAGAAGTAATGGGCACAGAATATGCAAAGAATGAAGTGCCCTCAGACCTACCAGCTTTCCATGCCTAGTAGGAATGATTCCTAGCAGAAAAGGAGGCAGAAGTACTAACCACAGTTAAGGATTGCTAAAGTAATCTGGACATGCATAAATTCTTGGAACCATATGGGGCATTTGAGGGTGTTAAAGAGAACTCGTCACTAGTCAGTGTAATAGATGCTACTTGTCATCTTTGAACAAGAATCACAGTTCTCTCCCACTGACTTCAGAAAGGCAAATGTTAGGTTTGTCTTTAAAAAAGCAAGAAGGAGTATCTATAAAATACAGGCCTCACCTCTCTTCTGGGAAGATCATGGAGCCAAATTTCATGGAAGCCATTTCCACGCACAATTACTATACTATATATAGTAACCGAGAAGAGTTAGAGCAGCTTTACCAGAGGAAAATTGTGCTTTCTCTGCGTTATGTGGGCTGCAGAGATGTCCAGGCCATCAGTCTGAATGGATTGTAGTGGTCAATGGTCTGAAGTTACAAGTGATGCTCCTGAGAGGTTGATGCTGGGGCCAATCCTATTCATCATTATCACCTGAGACTTAGGTGACAGGATGGTATGAATGTACTCCTTTCCAGGTTGTGCATGATGGCATTTTAGAGAATGCAGCCTGTATCTGCTGCAGGGCAACCTCCCTCAAATTCAGATATTCAAATCTCCTCAAATTCAAAAAAAACCTCCAGAATTAAATTATTTAAAATTATGTCCTCCTTAAGTCATCTTTTTTTTTTTTTTTTTTTTTTTTTTTTTTTTTTTTTTTTTTTTTTTTTTTTTTTTTTT
>NW_020455515.1:769642-793551 GCF_003342845.1 Nothoprocta perdicaria
TTTTTTTTTTTTTTTTTTTTCCCCAGAAATTTTACTATTTGAGTTGTAAGGTAATAATCTTATAATTTTGCATTACAGTATCTTTATTTTAGTGATTATGAAATAAAATATGGTTCTTTGCTGGAATAGTGGTCCTCTGGGTTTGAACTCATGTCATACCAGAATTCCTATCTGCAAGTGCAACGAGACTTTCACTAACTCACATCTCCACAATCAAAGCCGGTACACTATTATTGCTATCCATTCTGTTCCTAACATCTAACATGTTAAGTCTATAATATTTTCACCTGCTAGATTCCTTTAATTTCTTTACATATGCAAAACTACTTACATATATTAACATGATAGTATTTATGAATATTTTCAGTAAAATAAAATTTGCTGTAGATTTATTTACACATTTTTTTTTTCTGGAATTGATTTCCTGAACTCTTTTATTCAAAGCCAAGAATCTACAACAGAGAAACATTCCAGTTCTCTCATCTTTCTGAGCTTCCCAATCATGAATCAGCTCTGGTACAGAGTTGTAGCTGAAGTAATAGGCTGAAAGTCAGGGTGTATTAGCACTGTGCTAATTTTTCTCTCTGGTTGCTGAGCCAAAGCAGACTCACAACCTTCTAGCTTGGAGCTCAGCCAAGATAAATCTGTGACTACACTTATCCAAGCAGATATATACTTCAGCATTTAATTCCTTTTTTTTTTTTTTCTGAGCATAATTCTGTAAGCCATTTCTTCTTTCAACATGGGAAGCCGCTGTCTTTATACACAGCTTAGCATCAGCATTGTTGTAGGCAATGGGACATATCAGCCATTTTGAAACAGAACAGGTCTTTGTACTTCTCAAAAAGGAGAAAAAAAAATGTTCAGAAGCTTCTAATGATAATAAGTTTCAGTTCTGTGTTTTTATTGTTGGTTGATTCCAAAGGCTAACTTTGTGTCTAATCTATTTATTATAAACAAAGGCAATTTTATTTATTATAAACAAAGGCAAGGACAGTGAGATAAAGAGGACTGAATGTATGCCTGTGCACATAAATATTAGGTATTGCAGAAGAAAACCTGTGTTGGGTGTGCGATCCTGCAGGGAAAGGCAGGGCGTTGTTAGGAAGCCCAGACTGGGTACCTCAGCTGTGTGGGCTCCCATGCCACCAGAAATAAGAAGGAAAAGATGCTTATTGAATCTTAAAGAATTATCCCCTTAACCAACATTCCTCTGCATGTAAGAATGTAGATGAATGCCAGAGTTGTGATTGGACATTACTGTATGATTTCACCAAATATTAGAGATCAGAGGTGATGGCAGTTGTGGTCCTCAACTCTCTATAGACATAGCTTAGTTTTTGGTACTAACTTTTAACATTTTTACTTGTATCATATAGGTATATGGTTCTTTTTAGCTAGAATTCTGAATTTATTATGTATGGTGTTTTAGGACATATAAATATGGTAGAACAGGTCAAACAATTCAAACAAGAGGGATCTTCCATTAGAAACACTAACACATTAGAGTTTGTTTTGACAAAATTTTGACAGGTTCAGAAATTGCAATGGATTGAGCTGAATCAGCTGGATTGAACTGTATATTCTTGAGATTTTTTTATTTGAGGTAGAAAGAAATGACAAAATCCTGACCTTTTGTCATTATGATTAAGATGTTTCCCATACAGATTTAATATCTAACAATTTGAGAATATGTTTTAGTATAGATTTTTAATATATACTGTCAACTTTATCTGAGTTTTACTGTAGAGTTTCTATAGCAAATTTATTAGCTGATACAAATACATTAAGACTTAAAAGGAGTCCATATTTTAAGCTAACCACTGACATAGACAAATCGAGGCTTAAAATCTATCACAGTTCCTGTTTTCTCCTTCACTTCTCAGCATTTCATTAAACAAAATGATTAACATTGATCACATGCAGTCGTGGCAGCAAGTGGTGCGATTTGTAGTGGTCATTATTTTGTGCGGTAGGTTACTCCATAGTCTCATAGCCAACTTTAAAATCTTTCTGTATAGACAAGATTTACTTCCATGATAAAACCACCTCTGAGCTTGAAGAACAAGAACTACTATCCATTAATCTTCATTCGAAACTTTAGGTCATTTTTAGCTATCCTGGTCCCAAGCCAACAATTGTCTTTGAGATAAAGACTATAACCCAGTAAACGCTGTAAACCAGGTTAGATGTGGTCATGGTAAGGCTGTGTAAGTGAGGACATATGCTTCAGTTTTCTTTCATAGGTAGCATTCCCAATGCCTGAACATTTCCTGTCCAGGTCATTTGCATTCCTATGACAAAGCTGTGGTGGGATAGGAGGATGGATGACCAAGACCAGACATTTTTCTCTACGGTTTGATCACTGCTGGATTTATATTCTTAGAGTTAACAGGAAACATACTAAAAAAAAAAAAAAAAGTGTAGCAACCTCACATACATGAGTGCTCTAAAACTGTAAGTCAGGTAGATTAATTGCTATACATACTTTCTGTCAGAGCACACTCAGTCATGATAAGCTCCACAATGTATGTTTTACCTGCATTTATAAACATGACCACTGTCTTGCTTAACTTCATCTCCTTTTGTGTATTCTTCATTCATGACCTGAAACGACCTGATAACATCCTAGTGAATAGTGCTGAAGATAAAGTAGAATTAAATGTCAACTTGCAAAACACATAATCTTTATATTATAAATGAAGATTTTATTGATAAGAGATTTTGTTTGAAATTATATTCTTTTGTCATTAGAAAACAACAGTTAACAAGACATGTCTATTTTGTGATATAACAAGGTACATAACATCCTTATTTGTAAGCTGTGAATAGGTATCAGGAACAAGGTAGCTCTATTTCACATTATAAATTGAAAAGATTCACAGTTCTGCATGTTAAAAAATAGAGTTAATAAAATATAGGTGAGCAAACAGGAGAAGAAAAGTTTAGGAAATTGTTCCAATAATTATAATGCCCTCCTAATGCACAGATGAAGCGCTGTGGGGTTGCAGTCATTTGACAGTAGTAAGCTCCACACTCGTTTCCTGGACGTGGAAGGAAAAGAGGCTAAAAGAACACTTCAGAGGTTGGGAATAGATGATGTTTTTGGTAACTGTGAGTAGGACTCTGCTTGGGAACTGCTCATGATTCAAACGTGTAACAACCTACAGGTGTATACTGCATCTGTACACACAGGTATAACTATGTATTCAATATGGAATACTGTTCCATTTGCTAGAGTGTAAAAGACCAGTTTGATAACTCCATGTAATCCATATATGTATATATGTTTCTGAGAATAAACAAGTTTTATTTTGATCTAAATTATGAGATACAGTTGGTTCTGATTGATTCTATATGTCAGTGCAAATACAAACTGTATTTTACCTTTTTTACCTGGAGATCTTTTTTTTTTTTTTTTTTTTTTTTTATTGTGAGCAGACTGTAAATGATGAACCAAAATAACAGAAAGAACATATTTTTTTTTTTTTAGATACAGGTTGAACCAGCAACATAGACTATTGTGTATAAAAAAAAGCAGTTTAAAAATATCTCTTTTGATTTGTAAACTGAGCAGATTTAATCTGGAAATCACCAARGGAAAATAAATGCAGTACATGATAGATGTCATCTTTATAGTGTCATTTTTTTTCTGACCAGAATTACATTTTAACGAGTTCTGCTGACATGACAGACGTTCCAGAGGTGTCTCATACTTCACAGAATTATAACTGCAAACTTTTATACTTACCACATTTCTCCTAAGGCAATAAGACACACCACAATCAACACTAATGCCATTTAAACCTGCATCATCCAGGAACTACAGCTCTGTATCAGTTGTGATTACTGCCCATTAATGCAATCCTTCATTACTATATGACTGTATTTTACCACCTGTTATTATACCACCTATCTCTAGGTGGTATGCAGGCATCTTGCATTACCCGCTAAATGTAAAATGAAACCATATGCTTGTGGAAATGTTATTATCCGTATTGTACTGTTAAAAAGTCATGCAAGCTATCTTGAGTGATTAGTTCTCTATGGGAAAGGGAGAATAAGCAATGTTGCCTAAAAATTTGTAGAACATGCATTTATTGCAATAAGGCCACTAGAAAAATGAAAGAGTCAGAGAGGTGATCATTTTCAGAGGTTGAGGACAGCATGAGAAATGAAGGTAGGAAAGTAAAGAAATTGAAAAAGAAGAAAAGAGAAAGTGCAAAAAAAAAAAAAAACAGTAAAAGAAGAAAAAAAAAGTAAAAAAAGCAGATATCCAGGGGAGTGAATAAGCCTTTAGCTATCCATAAGTGGTCCCTTTACCAATTTAAAATTCATTACAAGCATTAGCATGGCAGGCATCAGAATCATTTCTGGAACCTCCCTAAATGCTTTCTTTCATCCTTGTGGAAGCCTCCAAAGCATAGCAATACAGCCTGCCTGGCACAGAGCCAATTTAGAGCTTCTCAGCTGCATAATAAAAACAGTTACGTTACCCAAAGACTGAAAAAGTGGGAGCAGGCTGGGGCCAAACCTCTCCAGTGCTTGGAATAGGCAGAGTTAGGAGAGAGCCATGGAGAGAGCAGTTCATTTCCGAGTTGGATGAAGGGATGGGTTGTGACCCCAGGAATAACTAAAACCCCCAGATCTCCTGCTTCTCTGATGTAGTAATAGTAAAATCAGCAGTCAGCAAAGACCACCAGGGTTCTGGCACCTCAATAGATTATTTATTGTCATCTGAACTGTGCCGTGTCGAGGATCTCTCCRTTGCCGATAGAAGGTTGAGAGAGACTTGCTGAATCTCTTCATATTTTGGACATCTCTCATATCACCMAGTTGTGCAAATAGGTCTTCTCAGGGATAACAGTTAAGGAAATGACCATGGAGATAAGTTGAGCTGAGAGTGCCTGCAAACAACACTGTACACAGTGTTGTAAAATGTGTCTCAGAGTCCAGCAAAGCCTTTCCAGAAACTTGTGCACTATTTCACATAAATTTCAATTGAAAAGTTGGAATATTGTRATGTTTTGTTAATACATTTATGTGGCTTTGTCTCAAAATTATGTTTCATTTAAAAATTTAATTAAAATTGTAATGATTGATGTAATAATGATTAAGAACATAAAATGAAACTTGTTATTTTAAGCTGGAGAAAATATTTCATTTTATAAGAAACAAACCTTTTCTTTTTGTCACAGTAAATGTAGGAACATTTAAAGTAAGAAAAATCTAAAATAAGAACAATTTCTTTAGCTTCTCTTGGGAATGCTGACTCTTGATTTGTCCTTGGAAGACATTTGTGCAGTCCTCTAGCAACTGAGACAATGTTGGTTTGGTGGTTTGTTTTTCTGAGGTAATGGATCTACTTTGCAGATAACCAAGTAACTTGTTTTTAATCAAATATTGAATTCACCTGGGAGATCTGGAGATTCAAACACATTTACAAAGACAGTAGTACCAACACAGCATCCTTCATGGTGACCCTCAGGATGTCTTCAGGGACATCAGAATAATGTTTCCTGAAAAGCATTTTCTTCTCCTTGCAGAAAAGCACACCTGAATTTGAAGGTAGCTGGGATAAGTTTGTTTGCTGGTCTATCAGCAAGAATCCTCTGCATATTTTTTTTTTCAAAAGACATTAATCCCCAAGACCATATTGGAGCAGGAACATATGGCATCCTAGCATCAAAGACAAGTTACAGGCCCTGTAAATTGTTTCTTTTTCTCCCTTGCTGAATATGCTTGTTGGAATATGCCTGGCTACCTAGGGACCAGCAGCGATAGAAAAGAACAACACAGCAGATTAGATATTGAAAGTTTAAATTGCTCCCTGAACTGTTTATGCATAGATATAGAATCAGCACTTCTATTCCCCGTCTTCTCCTTTTACCCTTTAATAAGTACCTATTTCTGTAATAATAATCTTCTTTGAGGAAGTTTAAATAAGGCTCCTTAAGTTATAAAATTAGTTCAGGTTTGKTTTTGATATAGCTTCAGATTTTTTTCTGTATGAGACAGGAAATTTTATCCTTATTGACATCAACATTGCTCATGATGAGAAAAGAATCAACATTTGCTTTGAATTATTAATCGAAACTTTTGAATTTTGGGAAGTAGAGTAATGCTATTAAAACGGAACACTTTATATTGCAAAAACATTGGTCTAATTTCCCTTCTGAGCTCAGATTTGAGGGCACGCTTTCTGATTTCAGGGTCAGATTTATGTAAATGGACTCCTTGATAAAGAGAATATTGAAATATCCTGTGACTTCATTATGATTCCTTCTCTTCCCATTTGCATCTCCAGGTGAGGAATGAGAGGAAATATTCAGTCCATGTCATCCTCTGCCTCTGGAAAAATATATCTAATTTTAAGGCTTTTTGTATCTTTTAAGCAAAATTTTCTAGCATTTTAATGCATGTAGTCTAACTGATCATCTTGGACATTTACAATGACATCTGATGTTGAAAATGAAGCATGAAATGCGGACTTCTTTCAGCTTGCCACTTCTATATCCATCAGGCACCATTTTCTGACAGTGTTGGGTTGAATGAGAAAGAATTTAAGCAGACTCATTCTTTATTCTTTTTTCCATGAAGACATTTCTAAATGTATAGAAAGAATGAGCAATCTTTTCTTCCCTTTGCTTACCTATGTGAAACTTATGTGCTAGTAGGTGCCAGCTGAGCAGGCAAAAGCAGTAGTAAGGCGCCATGTGGAACCCACTTCATAAAAAAAAGAGAGGATACCTCAGAAAACTTACAAAAAAAATAAACACAGTATTGTTACTGAGCAGTAATAGAAGAAGAGAAAGGACGAAAAGTTAATAAAACGTAATAGCATGGTGGCAATTTGTAGTTCACTTTGTATTTGTAATAAGTAAATATCTTCACGGCCTGAGTCCATGTGCCAGCAGAAAAGGACTCTCAGGAAGACCTAAATGGGCAGGATGGCTCTGAGGAGAGACCTGGATGGACATTCTGGAGGTCTGGATTGATATTGGGAAGCACAATGAAACCTAGAGAGAGTCAGACTACTGAAGTTATTACTTACTGAGAGTAAATGATGGTGAAACAGTGAAAAAATAAAGTTAGATGAAGGAAAGCRAAGTGGGCCTGGGGATCAAGGTAGGAGGTAAATACATTTAAAGAAAGATATTGAGGCCAGCATAGTGTCAGCATAACATCCACCTAAGTATAGTGTTAGTATAACATCCACCTAAGCAAATGGAACATTGTGGATTTGTTTAGTTCAGAAAATGCAGCATTTAAGGTTCCAGCATTTAAGCTTGGAGATAAGAAATTTATTTTAGATTATTATTATTATTGTCATTATGTCTACTACTATTATTTTTATTATTTACCTGAGAAGACAGAAGTGGCCACATACTGGACAGATGGAAAACAGAGTAGCAAAATTTTTATTTGACAGACAGGAGGTAGGGCAGCAAATCACAATGACTGTGTACATTTTTAAATATCTTCGAAGGCCTTTTCTGGCATGGTACTATCATATTATTGTATACAAAAACTAGTCTCAGAGGTGCCACATATTTTTGAGCTTACTATCATACCATATTTCAAGCTTGTCCCATCAGTATTTTACATTAAAGTTATGTCTGCTATAGAAAGTGAAATCCCTATTTCAGACCTAACCTTATTCATTTTAGTTGTTAAATTGACTCATTTCAGGGTAAAGGCTTTAATTTGGTTGTAATTTATATGCAATGGAGCAATTTTATGGAATAAAAGTATAAAAATTGAACTCCTGGCTGGAAAAAAACCACTTACCTAAGATCTACAAATATCCTACATACTTAATCCAAGTGGCAGGCAAAACAAGATATATAAACTGTGCAAAGGTGTTCTCTGCCACTTCTCCTGGGCTCTGAGAGGTCTTCCCCGTGCAGGAAAATGAGAGGTAGTGCTTTTGGAGAGAACAGTGTTTATCAAGGTCATTGATAACTGACCTGGGGGCAAAGCCTGCTTAGGGAAAGAGAACATATGGAAGAAGAAGAAGGAAGTTTTCTTTTCAGGATGGTACTTTCAGTTAACAGATATCCTGATAGCTCAGGAGACCATGCTTGAAATGATGCAGAGAAAAAAAAAAAAAAAAAAAAAAAAAAAAAGAGTTTGGAGACCCGCTCACTACCTCCCAGTTGCTGGTAAAGGGAAGATCGATGACCCATGCCCTCACACAGGGCAGCTGAGTAGGGTTGGCCAAAACCTAGCAGTTTTACTTTGCAAAAAATCCTCGGGGTTGCTTCTCATGTCAGCATGCACAAGACTGAGACTTCCTGATAGTTATCCTGGAAAGAATATGCCACCAAAATAGGCCTTTTGTTGGGGAACCTTTTGCTCACATGTGGCTGAGTGAGGACTTGAGTTGGAGTGCGTGCACACTATGAATGTATTGATCAGTGTGCTGAACAGYTTTGAGGTGGCACAACACTTTGCAGGTTTTCATGAAGAAGGGGCTAGAGTTGTTCCATGTAGAATAAGAAGCACTCCTAGGGTCCTGAGCGTCCAACCTGTTACCAGCTCTGTTATTGTGCTTAGCCCTGATGCATGGCCCTGGATCCAAAATAATGTCCCTCATGGGGATACTGCCCTCACTTTGCCCTGAGAAGGGTTTAGATGCATTAAATATTCTTGTGATGGGGAAACCAAATCCCTGCTTGGCTCTGCCTGTTATCTAGCTAATCAAATTAGTGAAACAAGCAGCAGCTGCTTAGCGCTGTGTACCCTCTCTGATTGCCCTTATCAGCACTACTCTTTTTTGCTTTTGTCATAGGGTTTATCCAGTGAAGAATTTCTTTCTCTCTTAACTCTAGTGGAGGAAAGGGAGGAGCGATGTAGTAGAGGAGGAGGGAAGCTATCCGCCTTTTCCTCTTTTGCACTGCTTTTCACCTCAAATCTCTATAGCCGAACTGAGTTCTGTCCTCCTCAAGAATCCCATTATTTCACTTTGAAAATCTGGTCAGTCTCATCATCATTAGGTTAAAGCAGGATTTCCTGTGCTGTGTCTAATGTGCCATACAGAGAATTTAGTAATAACTCTTAAAATCCCTTCCAATTTAAGTCTAAATCCTTCTCTACAAGTGCATCTCAATTTGCTGACAAAATTACTCTAGATTATTTTTAAATAATCAAATTTTCAGCAGACAAGTTCCTCTTGATATTCTAAGCCTCACCCTCCTTTCTCCAACTTGGAGTGACTTTAGAGCCTACCTATACTCCTCGTCACTTCAGAGAATATTTCAAGGACAAAAATTGTCAAGTGACAGGAAAAAAGCACTTGTAAGAACTTCTTCCTCTCACTACCACTCAGTCCTTAACAAAGAAAAATAATAATGGCTATTTCAGGTAGTCTCTATTTCAATGAAACAAGGTAAACTGCCAAGTGCATCTTTTATACTTCCAACCACACTCTATCAAGATTTTTTTTTCTTATAGCTTATATTTCTAATGTAAGTCCCTCTCTTTTCACAGTGCTTTCCTAGATACTGATTGAGAGGAGAGCACAGACAGCTCTGCTTCTAAGGCAGAGGAGAGCAGGCAGAGCAGAGGAACAGATGAACAGCACCAATCCATTCTGTTGCTCGTGTCATTTTGTTATTTCTTTATAATATCCTTACAGTTAGAAGGATTCAAATTAAACTTTTACTAGTTCCTTGGTTTAAATACAGACTATTTGTTACATCCATCGGTATCATGCAGGCTCTTCTTCTGAATAATAGTTCTGTTATTTGTTTTTTCCACATCTCCACTAACATTTCTCTAACCTCTTTCAGCTGTAAATCCCCTTGGGTAACCACCTCCTATTCTCAATGCAGCTCTTGCAGTGAATGAGTTCTGGGAACATACAGAGTGCCTCTGTAGGACAGTAGCATGAGCGCAGCATCTTACTGACTTTAGTGCTGTCCTGACTGGCACTGAGCCAAGTTTAGCCCTTGCTGAACACAAGAAAAATCCAAGTGTTTTTTGGCAGAATTACAAACCACTTGGAGCACTTTGGCGTATGGATGTGAAGTGTTTTACAAGCATCCTTAGAAGCCCAGCACAGCTCTTTGTATCATAAATTTCTGTAGTGTGGACAAGGCTGGAGAAAGTACCTAGGAGAGGAACTGGAGGCAACTGACAGCATAATTACTGATGTGGTGGAAAAGRATGCCAGAAATGGAGGGAAGTAGAGAGACCTGCTGATTGGTCAAAATTTCAGTAATTCAGTTTGACAAGGAAAGAGCAAGAATCAGAAAAAAAATGAACAGAACATTTTCACTTTCATGTTTGTTTATTCCTGATGTAAAATAAAAACTAAAAATGGTTGTACTCAGGATAATTTCATTGAATAGAACATTTAAATTTCCTAGAAACAAACTTTTCCAACTTCAAATCACAAGAATTAGGATTATTTCACTACCTGTATTTTACTGTCACTTTCATATTCATATACTCCTCCAATCTCTTTTTAATTTGGATGGGGACAATAAGAGATTTCCACAGAGACTCTATCATATTTCAGTCTGTACAAAGTGTCTGCATCATTGTATTCTTCAGCATGCTAATGTCGATACTAGTATTTTCTGCATTCATTTCCACATTTTTATATCTTAACTGATGTCTTAAATGCAGACCAAAATTAATTCCATTTCAACAGAAATGGTGACAAATGTTCTTTGGTAAAGCTGAAAAATGATCTCAGAATATACTCTCATAAGAACATCAGCAACCTATTTTTCTTAGCCATTTAACTGAAGAAACATTCCTGAAATAGAAGGAACTGAAAAAAGGGTGACATTACTAATTTAAATTCTTGTCTCTCTTTTTTTTTTTTTTTTTTTTTTTTCCTAGACATCTGGAATAAAAAAGAATAATAATAAAAATAAATAAATTAAAAAAAAATAAAGAGAGAGATTCTGTCAGTTTCACTTCCTATTTCTTGCTTCTCAGTAGGAGTGGCTGATGCTGCTCATTGGTACCAGGTTATTCTGGAGGCTACTGCCCCTCAGACTTGCCAATCAAGTCACTCTTTTGTGCACTGCCTAGCCCTTTGCAGGCAAAAATATCTTGGTTATCAAGTGTTTTAACAGACTATTTTTTATCCGCTTGACATATTTGTAAATGCTGATGGCACACACACATGAGCCACAGTCCTCTTGAAGGGATGTAGGGAGGGAACTGGTGGAAAGGACTAGTAGAGGGCAGGAAGGCACAGGAAGTTCTGTCTGAACATAAGGAATAAYTTCTTCACTGTGAGGGTGACTCAGCATTGGAACAGGTTGCCCTGATTTGTTTTGGAGTCTCCATTCTTGGAGATATTCAAAAGCCATCTGGACAYGGTCCTGGGAAAGATGCTTTAGGTGACTCTGCTTGAGAAGGGGCATTGGACKAGATGATCTCCAGAGGTCCCTTCCTCACTTCTTCTGTGATTCTATGACACTATATTTTCAAATGTTTTCATCTGGCACAGCTGAATTTAGCAGAAGATAATRGTGCATGGCCTTAATCGAAAAAATATTTTAAAAATGCACCTCTAAACCAACATTAGCAGGGTGCAAAAAACTTGTGAAATAATAACTAGACGTAACTCTTTAGAATGTTGTCTTCAGTTTTGTACAACTCATGTTTTATGTGGGGAATTCATTGATATATAAGCTTAGCAGCACAGAAGTGTAACACTGGCTGCAGCTGGTAATGAAARAAATGGTGGGTTTGATTGCTTTGCCTTCAGCAAGTAAGGCAGAAAACAATAAGGCAAATGGGGACATCCCTCCACATGGTTAGCAGCCAAAYATCAAACATCAACTGAAGATTAAAAGTAATTGTCATATATACTTAGTCTTTGTGCTTTGATTTAGAGTAAGAAGAAGGCAATTTAATCAATTTGTTATACTCTATGTGAAATGCATGTCTCAGAAGTTTGTAGTTTTGAAGCTGTTCTTGGAAAAAAAAAAAAAGAAGAAAAAGAGCGAAAGAGATTTTATTGATAGATGATATGCTAAAAGTGGCTATCAGAGAGGCCTAGAAAAAGATATTAGTAAGTGGAGAGTAATGAAGAATGAAGCAATAAGACTTGAGGTTAATATGAATGAACATTGTCCAGGCAGGTGTTCAGCAGTTCTTTTGCTACATGGCATGAAAACGTGTTGCAACTGTCTCCTCCAAAATGTTTTCAATGTATTCTTAGAATTATTCATTTGGTGATATCTGGAATAATATTAGCTTACTCCTTCTTTATTTCTGTCATGTCCTTAAACCATCCTTTCTTACTGATACTATACTTCTAATTGTAGTTTATTTAAAAAAATGGTTGTGTTTGTATATCAGGTGGAGTCTTGTATTAAATCTCTGTTACAGTAAGATATCAAGCTGCAGAATCTGACATACAAAATAAGATAAAGACCTTCGTTTGGTGTTATAAAAATGTGCCCAGCTACACTGCACAGCCACAGCAAAAGAAAAAAAAAACTGATGCTGAAAATTGGCACATTGAGATATTCTTACTGTTCAAGCCCAATTATCTCCTTGGTAACAAGTTCTTTCATTCATTACATGTTGTATTGTCAGAATAAACCCTGTAATAATGTCGTATCTGAGTCTGTTCTGCTCCTCCAAATATGGAACCCAGAACATATATAAGCAACCTGCTAACCACTTTCCTAATCTTACTGAAAAATTAATCACCATAAAATCTCTGTTAATCCAGATCTACTACAAGACTGTACTCTTCACTTCTGAAATGTAATTTTCCTTCAGATATAAGTCATAGGTAGTTAATGGACTCCAAATTATTTGCCAGGTGGTGAACTCCACCTGGCCATGTTTTGAAATCCACCCCCTCACAAACAGACTGTGATTGTTTTCTATGCTGACAACCTTGTTTAATGAGATAACTTTTATACATTTCAATCTGTCACAAAAGGTGAGTGGACTTTACTGAAAGCCCTGGAGAAATCTGCTAAAGGGAGGTGCATAATACCTCAACCAAGACTTATGTAGTTATGGTTCCCTACACTGGAGGTATATCTTGATGCTGTTGATTTTTGTGTGAAGAGAAACTGCACTGTCCCCAGCTTAACTGGAATTAAGATAATGGTTGCTGGGGGCTGGGAGTAGAAGAGACCRTTCATTCAATAATTATCAGATTTGGTGTCAAGGAAATTGCTACGTGTGAAAGGGAACAAGGCAGATCTAGAATATTACAGCCTTGTGTACTCCGCTGTCTATTTTGGGCCAGGATCCAAAAGCGGTTCATGGTTTAAAATAGTGCCCAGAGACTTCAGCTGGGATAGAAGCCCATTTCTCTTTATTACACAAGCACATAGAAAGAGATGCTCTGCCCCCTAAGATTTGCAGTCTTACTAAAACAACAAACAGAAAGGGAATGGGATGCAAAGATAAAGGCAAGTACGGCTGAAACACGGCTTGTACAAAACAGCTATTTTGTTTCACCAAAAGGTAGCAGCTTTCAGACTTATTTCTAGGTTTAAAAGGAGATAAGACAATGTAAGGCAGGGAAAGAAATTATCTTTTTAGTCCCAACTCCTTATTTATAAGGAAAGTAAAATGTAAGTATGTGAGCGAAAACTGACTAACTTCTGTTAACTTTTAAGTAGTACTTACTAGAAGTAATGGGAGCTACTACAAGTAATTGAAATAGACTGTGAGAGTTAGATCCGACAAATGGGCTACAAAACATTGCCAATTTAAAGCACACAGGGAACTTTATTATAATAATGCATTATATCTGGATTTTAGTAAGAAATTCAAGAGATAACAAGCTATAGTCCTATAAATGTCATCTAAATGCTATGATAGGGACTACAAATGAGATAACAAAGATATTACAGTCTTTAGAGTGGGGACAACAATATTCCAATCAGAGCACCTTAAGAATTATTAATTGGATGACTCTCTATAAGTTTCAACTGCTTATATTTATACATTGGTATATCTTTTTTTCTGTACAACAAAACTAAAGAAAAGCGAAGGCTGGTTTTGTAAAGTCTTGAGGACAGTGAGAAGGAATATTAGAATACTGACCTCTCTGCTGATTCCTTCTGAATCTTTCTTTCAGAAAATCTGAAAGATTGTTTCTTGGGCCAAGGAAAAGAGTGCGGTATATTTCCAGGAGAGTTAGAAAGCAAGAAAGATGTTATATAAGAATAATGGCTGTAGCTCCCTTATGTAGAGGAGAGTATCACCATTTGTAGTAGAAGCTTTGTACCTTTTCAGACTTGCAGCCTGCATATATCCTGCTGCTAAGTTATTGGTATTAACTGTGCCTATTCTGGCACTTGTTGCCCTCAATGTCAATCCTGTGCTTTTCATGGTAGTAGCAGAAGTGGGAGCATGAGGACAGAGAGTCCTGTGAAAACTGCTGTGTGTTAAGTGAATAAGTAGTCTACTCTCCACAGATAAAAGCTGTTCTACGTTGGATTGACTTCTGCTGCTGCTATCAGTGACACTGCCATACAATGGCAGATAATCTGAAGGAAATCATGTAGTGTAGACATGAAGTTATCATCAGGAATATTTAGATCGGCTGGGGAGCTAATAAATTCCAAAACAATCCAAGGCTGAAATGGTAGTATTATTAGGATTCAAATAATGTTCCAAGGACTAAATATGTGATTATTCCACAGAGAGTAGCATATTCCTAAGGTAGATAAAACCTTAAAATCCAGACCACATAGTTCCAAAATGCTAATAAAATCCAGCCAAGTCAGTATAGTAACATGTACACGAACTCATATAGATGCTCTGATTTAATATAAAACAGAGAATCCAGTGGGGTTCCTCAAATCCATATCATATCAGACAGGTTATGCTTGTTTTAGTCTCACTACAGTCTATCTACATATGGATTTACATGGCAGTTTACAGTTCAGTTTTATTCAAAAGCACTCAAAAATGTCCCTAGTAGGAAAGATCTGCACATTGTATGCATATAGTGACTGATAAATATGTACTCTGGAGCTTGTTAATGCTTACTTAGGAATAATTGTACTTTTCTTAGCAAACTGCAGCTGGATATATTGCCTCAATAGAGTTTTTCCCATAGAGCAAAGAGCTCCATGATGAAAGGGTAATAAGTTCCTGAAGAAGAAAACCTCACTGTTACGTTGGACTCTTGAGAGAAAACTGCTACAATCAGCAGAGTGATCTCAGACACCCTGCCATTTTGGTTATTTCTGTTTTATCATCTGACAAAAGGGAAGAGACTACGGCAGCAGAACTACTTTTCTGTTACCCTCTCCAAGTGTAATATCTGTGGGATTTGCTACAGTTTTCCATTATAGCATGGAGGGAGACGAGTTTCTCACTTTGAAGCACCAGGAAGCAATTTTCTCTTATCACAGAGCTAAAAAATGTAGTTTAAGGAAAATATCTGGAAAGGTCTGGGAAAAGTCTTTTACAACTAGACACGGAAGCAATTCCTCATTTAAAAAAAAAAAAAAAAAAAAAAGATTCATTCTTCTATAATATCTTGCTTTTATACTCATAGGACCTGATTCTCCGTCCACTTCAGTGAAGTTCTCTTTTCAGTATTATCATGTGGTTAGATGGAGGAGAAGCATGAAATCAGTATTTATGGGAGTGACTTGAGGGATCATTCAAACATACCCATAATGTTAAGCACTCAAAGGATGCCAAAAGATGACCACCCAGTATCCACTGGAGTCTCAGCTAGATAAGAAATCTCTGATTCTTAAAAAAGGGAATCATTTTCCCTAAGGCCATGATAATATCATTTAAAAACGACTATATTTTTGATCTTTGCTGCTGTCTTCTGTAACGTCAGATGTATTTCAGGATTACTAGCATTGAATTTGGAAAGACCTTGAGGGTTTTAATATGAATCTTAATGTCAAAAGAGAATTACAGATATGCATATTATAGGATGCTTTCATAAGATTCTGGTACTGGAAGCTAAACATATATTCAAGTACTTCCAAAAGGAGTTTGATCAGGGAATAGAGATTTGCCCAGTCCTAGCACAAGTCTATGAAATCTGTTTGATGTATGATTTTAAGGAAGACAGAGAACCCCATGCCTAAATTTTGAAATAATTTAGAGACCCAAGTAGAACACTGTACAAATATTAACTTTCCACATCAAATTTCTTAATTGGTTTTGGAGCTCAGTGATTTTTAACCATGGACAAGTCCTGTCTAAATTCCAATTCATAAAAATACTGTAAATCTACAGTGGGATTAAATATTACTAGGGCAGTGAAATATAGGCAGGTGGAATATTATATCCRTTCAGTACAACTTTACAGCTATCTTTTTCTCTGGCCTCACTAAACACTGGTGATTTCTACTAAAAGCAAAGATGTTAAGGCTAATGGAATTGGTCCTGATGGGATTGTGGTCAGGCTCTGAAGCTGAAAAGCATAGAAGTTCATTCCTTTTCTAGTAATGCTGCTTCATTCCACATGTTCTCATCTCTTTAAATTCCCATTTTCACTGTGCATTGCTGCCACTGCTCTGGCATTTCTCTGGTTTTACTGACAATGGAGTTGGAGTGTAGACCTTAACAACTGCCAGCATTTTAACCAAAAAGTGCTTAATCAAAACAGATTTGGGATTTTATAAACCTGTCATCTTTTTATACATTTTTGTTTCCTCTGCATGTTCTTGTTGCTTATATGCTAGGACATGATGGTGAATGGCAGAATTTACTCCAGTTACTCACTCTTTCAGTATGGACTTTTTTTTTCCTTTGAGGTCTTTGGAGATGTATTGTATATGTATGTTTGTTTATTTAGGGCTGTAGGAAGCACATTTAATTTAACTTAGTTCCAAAGCAGCCACAGCAACAGCACGTTTTGTCTTCTGCAGATGAGGTGTATAAGGAAGGTAGTCATTGCCCTGGGGTCTCTGAACATGAGGGAAAAAGAACATGGCCACAAGAAATCTGGCTTCTTGAGTCCTGTTGCTCATAGAATAAACTTCATTATTTTTATTAATTATTAGTATTACTATTAAAATAAATGTAAATCTCCTGTGGGTTAGAAATTCAGTGTTTTTAAGTGATAGCTTTTAGTCTGACAAATACCAACTGAAAAAAGAAAAGAGAGAAGAGAAGGGAAGAAATAGGGTGAAAGAGAGCGCATTCCCTGGAGGTGGAGGATATATATCATGGTATTTCTTCCTCCAAGCTCATTATCTGTATGGCTCAATGTCCCAGTGCTGTGTCCCTGAGAGAGAGTTAAAAAAGCAATAAACAAATAGATCTCCATTTAGTGGCAGATCCTTCTGGGAAAATATTTGTAAAGCTGGAATTTTTCCATCTTCCAAATTTCCTGATGATTTTGTATCTGAATGTTTTTCAGATACGAAAGTCTTTTCATACCAGCTTGACAGGAAATAGTGYGTGCCCCTTTACTGTGAAGTACCTAGAGTTTAAAATGAGAGATGAACAACCTGGCTTAGCAGGGGATATGGGAAGAATTGGTTCAGCCCTCAAGCCAAATCTCAAACCGACCCCAAACTAATTTGTGTCTGGCTGAATGTTGTCTTTGAATCTTATTTGTTCCAGGGCTCCCTGGGGAAAGAAGATAGCAGTGAATTTTGAGCTGACTCTTATGTAGGGAAGCCCCATAACTCATGGGATTTGAAAAGAGCATGTGGTGAAAGCCCAGCAAGGGGTTGAGAAGGATGCATAAAAGACAGAAATAGGACCCAGGTTCCTCAGAAGTTGTTTATCCTGTCTGTTAAAATGTCTCTTTGGTTGTTTCTCTGAGTCATGCCTCAGTAATAACAATACTCTTCACCATTACAAGGATGGTTGGTGAGAGAAGAGAAAAAATAAGGTAGTTAGTTCCCTTTGCTCTAAGGCACCCTCAGTGAGTAATATATCCGAGGCTTCACATTCAATTCCAGCTATCTTCAATAAAAGCATTGTTTATTTGCCACAGGGTATAAAAACTAAGGTAAACAAAAAAAAATCAGAAAATAAAAGTTAAGCAGACTATAAGCACAGTAGACCAAATTTGGTCTACAGTAGACCAAATTTACTTCAGGGATACATTTGACCCAACTAAATATATTATCACAAAAAGCATTCACATTGGGCATGAAAGCTGACATCTTTAAATTTGTTTAATGTCTAAGCAAGGCTCCTAAACCTGGATTGTGAGTTCAAAACCTAAAAGAAAAAAAAATTTCCTGAGGTGATCACACTGTTGCAGTTCTTATAAATGTGAACGGTGTCTGAGGGGAACAGAATTTTGCACCTTTACGATTCAATTGCTCCACTTTAGAAGACTCAGCACCTAGCTGCAGAGAAAATTTGGACCATGATGTTACTTTGGCATCTCTGTCCCTCACTTTCTTGCCTATGGAACTGCAATAGAAATTCAGTAAAACACAAAAGCAAGCAGCTTGATACCTGTATTCCAGCTTTACTATAGGAAATGGAATTCTCTGTTTGTTCCCACTTCTGATTTTTGCTTTTGTGTCTTAAACTCTTTTGTCTCTCCTAGTTCCTGCAAATTTGCTGGTCTAAACATCCTAGTATCTTTCTGGGCGCAAGAGAAGGTGCCACATGCTAGCAAGGATGGCAAGATATCATGTATCCTCTGCTTTTAATTTGTGATATACCCTTTCTTTTCATAGAGTCATAGAATCACTGTGGTTGGAAAAGACCTTTGAGATCACCAAGTCCAACCATAAGCCCCTCAACACCATGCCTGTTAAATCATGGCCCTAAGTGCCTTATCTACACGTGTCTTGAACATCCTGCCAAGGATGCTGACTCTACCATTTCCTTSGGTAGAGTATTCCAGTGCTTGACTACTCTTTCTGTGTAGATTTTTTCCCTAATATCTAACCTGAACCTCACCTGACAAAAYTGAGGCTATTTCCTCTTGTCCTATTTCACGTTTCATCTTAACATCTTTTGTGGAAGAGACTCACTTGCCATAGTTCAGATACAACAGAATGCATGGGATTCATACTTTCAGTTGATTTGAACAGGAAATTGGGTAGGTGATTAGGAGCTAGAAATATGTTCCTGGGCATAAAGACAATGCCCAGTAGTCCAATAAGTCTCTTCCAGACAAAAAAAACAAAAGTTGGTTTCGCTTTAAGAAAAAAACATTTCCACTGTTAAATTGTCTCAGCGAATACTGTGGGGGCTGCATGCTGACCTGTGTGTTTCAAACACTGTAAAGCCTTTTTTTYCCCTCTCATTATTTCATGTTCAGTTTTGATTTACTTTTCCCTTCTATTGTTTACAACAATAGTGATTTGCATTTAATCAAATAATTCTGATCCCATTCCATTATATAAATTGGTCCTCCAGGTGTTCACATAAAAACCCATTAGTGTGTTTTCCCTCAGTACATCTTGGGCCAGAATATCCCATTACTATGAAAATGGAAATAGCTGTATTCCCATGCAGGTTAAGTGTTGCTTGGCATAACTGCCATGCTAATAAATATTAACACTCCCATTTTCTTATACAATATAATTCATATCAGATATGCGTGACAGCAACTGTTACATATGAAGTGTTGATTTTTTTAAAGGCTTAGAAAATATCAATCTAGATGCATGAGCTGTGTGAGCAGGAACTCCTTCCCCCTACCTCTTCCATATGTTCCGAATGAACTATTACATTCACATGAGCAAAACAGAACTGGAAATAGCAGCTAGAGGCCAGATTCTCTTTTGGCAAAAATCAACAGAGTTACACCACAGTTAGCGAAGACTGGCTGAAGTAAACAAGTGAGACTATAGCTCTTAAAATTTCTTTTTTTTTTCTTTTCATAATCTTATGAAGTAAAAGAGGAGCCTTCCAGCTCTGCAGAATATACATCCAGTGTTTTAAAATATGAAAATGGGAATGTCTTCTTTGAAAATGCAGTGCCATATATCTTCTGAAAACCTGTGGTATAGAAAAGAAAGAAAATGTAAGTTATTAATTTTAAAGATCTTTATATATTTTCATAATATGTTTAAGCTAGATTAAACTAGCTCTGGCTAGTTGCACATAATCAGGAATATGTGAATCATAGACATCTATGTTGAAGCTTCGCTGAGCTGAGGACGCTATGCTGAATTAACAGGGAAATTTGAAAAAAAACTCTGAAGATGAAATAGTCACAACAGATTTACAAATGGCAAATTGTCCTTAACTAATCTGGCTGTTTCTGTGGTGAAATTCCTGCTCTATGGATGAGCAGTGGATGTTGTTGTCCTCATGTTTAGTAAAGATTTTGACACACTGTTGTAGAGTATCCAAGTATCCCTCTTGACTGAGGGGCTGTGGGCTGGATGTGTGGTGGTGCCTGAGGGACTGAAGTCCATCTGGCAGATGATTATGAGTGGTGTTCCCAAGATACTGTTGCTGGTCCAATGTCTTTATCAACTGCCTGGGTGATGGGACAGGATGAATGCACTCTTTGCAATGTTGCAGGTGATACTGGTTTGGGGGATACAGTGAGCATGCTGGAGGACAGGGTTGCCAGGGAAGGGACCTCAATAAGCAGGAGAAACAGACTGACAGGAGCCTCAGAAGGTTTGGCAAAGTCAAACGCAAAGCCTTGCACCTGAGAGGCAATGTACCCTATGCGCATTGCCCGAAGGATGTTGAGACAGGTTCATGTGCACAGAGAAGAAGTGTCCATCATCCTAATTGAGAAAGCCACTTGTGGGGAAAATATAAGCAAGAGGTGAAGGAAAGGGGCAGAGAAAGATAAAAGAAAAAAGAAAAAAAAAAAAAAAAGGCGGGGGAAAAATCTTGGGAAGGGATGAGGAGTGTCCCCATGTGAAAGTCTTCCCCTGGTCATCCTCTCTAGAAAGGCAGGGTCCTCCCAAAATAATTTTCCATTGTAGCTGTGTGTTTTTCATCAGTATCTGCTCCAACTTGGCTGTTCCTGTGCAGCAGGCAGTTAGCTCTGATCAGTGCATGCTTTGCTTGGGGCAGGGTGCTGCATGCTGCCTGGCTGTTAAGGTCTAGGCATGCAATTTACTGGGTCCTCTCATGTAACCAAAAAGTTACAGCACAAGGACAGGAAAAGAGGAAAATGGAAATGCTTTTCACTTCGTATACCTGTGGCAGTCACTTCCCACAAGATCCTACCATGACATTGCTCTCAAAACTTGCCACTGAAGAGAAAAGTTCTGGGGAACTGCTGTGGCAGTTTGGGCAAAAAGGTGCCAGTTTGGGCAAAAAGGTGCAGAGCTGAACCTGAGGCTACAGCAATGCAGAGAAGGTACTTACTGAAAGAGAAAGCTAAGGCACTTGTGGCACCGTGCGATGGGATTTAAGGGAGCAATTCTTCACTGCAAGAGTGATTCAGCACTGGGACAGAAGCCCAGAGAGCCTGTGAAATCTCCCTCCTTTAGATACTGAGAATTGCTCTAGAGAAGCTCCTAGACTTTGAAATTAGCCCTGCTTTGAGTGAGGGGTTGGACTAGATCATGCTCACAGCTCTCCTCCAACCTAAGTGTCCCTATGGTTTTCTGTAAATGGGATTGGGTACCATCAGCACTGTAAATGTATTTCAAGACTGACGTTTGAAGGTTTAAAATCTTATCTAAGAATTCCTACAAGGGGAGAAGTCTGAGCTCATGGTCACACTGGACATATTTTGATCTGCATAGGCATATGATTAAAAAAGATGATTTTAATTGCAGAGTGATGTTAGTCCTTGACATGATGCATATTGGGACTTCATCTCTTTTACTCTCTTTGGATTGTGAGTTATGAAAAATTTAAAGGATGATTCAAGCATAAATACCAAACACACTGAAGATTTTCAGCTATATTTGATTCAATAGTGATTTCAAGGAAAGCTATATTTAATGAAGCTTTCCTAATGTCTAATGTCATCAAATCTCCTTAATAATGTTCATAAAAATAAAAGTGTTTGTTTCTTGAGTTAAATGCCTCCCTAAGACTAGAAAGTGATCCATATATATCAGTTCTTCTATTTTTTTTCCCCATTTTTTTTCCAATAAATATTKTTAGAGAGATCTGCTTTGCCAAGGTTTATAAAAAGAAACAAGAGCAGGTGAGTGAATTTATGTATAATATACATCTTCAGGGGGTTATATAAAATAAATATGAATTCTTTCTCTTTACGATAAATCAGAGTTCAGAAAAATGAGACCCTGTCCATTCTCAGGGTGAATTCAGTCAATCCATGTTAGGATCAAATTTAAAAAGAGCTTCTAGCACAGTGACCAGTCACTGTGCAATGTAGCCAGCTACATTACAAAACAGATTCATTAGAGTTACACTTCCTAACCAGCTCTCAAGAACAGCAAGGATTATTTTTATATGCTCTGGGAGGGAGAGTGAGAGGTTATGGGACCAGTGTCATTGTTATAAGGGTGAGTGGATGGAAAGACTGTAGCAAGTTACAAAGACACAATGGTATTACAGTTCCAGACAGTATTAGATGATGAGAAATTTCCCATGCAGGGTTAGGTCCAGCTGCTGAGAAAACTAAATGTATATTTTGCCTATTTATAGGAGAAAAAAAAAGTCATCTTGGCAGTGCAAACTTATGACATTCTTCTGTTGTAACTGATTAGCTCCAAGGAACAATTGAATGACTGATGCATGCAAACCATTCCCAAAATACTAGAAACAAACTCTTTCTAAGTGAAGGGAATTGTTCAAGTGAGGTTATGTACTTAAAATTTACAGGCCGGAATTTGTGGTTCCTATATATGTACACAGGCAATCCAGGTCAAATCATGAGGGTTACTTTATGTGCCTGTTTAGAAAGGACAATGCAGAATTTCTTCTTAGTAAAATGGAAATTTGGCTGTGTGCATTTGTCTGGAATAATAACCTTTTAAATTACTGTTGAAGAAGTATAAACTGATCCTCAGCTGTAGGCATACAAGTGTTAGTCTGTCTACAGTTGAAATAATTTGAAACTTTTTCTTTTTCTTTATGCTTACTTATACTTACTCTCTTGATTGAACCAATAAAGTTTTATGGAAAGGGAAAATAAACCAAGGACATGTGTATATCTAATTCCAGATTCACAATGAGACTGACAGGGAGTAAAGATATTTAGGCTCTTTTTCTTCCCCATTGTATCTCATAGTCTGCTCTAAATTATACTGAAATCTATGGGAATATTTATCTGGGCAGAAAATGACAAAGAACAACCCTGCAGTATTCCTGAGCATGCTGGAAGGGTGCAATGGAATGTGTTGCATCTGCCTCACAGCTCCTGAGAATTTGTAGCAACATGGGATTGCCCTGACGTTAGAGGAATCCTCTACTAGAGCAGATTTTCAGCAGCCAATAGAGGATCAGTAGCTGTGAAACAAGCATACGATATAATGCAAAGTAGGATTGCTTAAATTTAATTAGCTTGTAGATAAATATGAAAGGTCGCCTTTCTTAAGTTTCACTTTGAACATTACGGAAAAACTCAGGAAGAGAACTAAGTTTGCAGCATTTTATCTTTGTACATAGTTTTCTTCTTTATTCCTCTATTCCTTTACTGCTTACATGTAAGAACAGTAAGGGTAGGTAAGGGTTTTTATGTATAAATAAAATAAAATAAATAAAAAAGCTCCATCTTTGCTCCCCACAGGAGCTCAGGTGCTGACAGTGAGCTGGCAGACAGTGACATCCTTCCAGTGAGCTTTGAGAGAGTCTCTTGAATCTCCCCTCAGATGAGATTAACTGTCTGTCCAAACAGTAAATTTGTAAGTGTGGACCCATATGTAAGAGACTGTCTTCCTGTAAAATTCACAGGTTTCAATCTGCCTGGGCGTACCAGTTGGTCCCATGTACTGTGCAGAGGCTTAGACACCACCAGGAGCTCCTGGTCAGCAAGTCTGTAGGGGTCATGGTTTTCTTGGGCGACAGAAGAGAATCTGAAAAAAAAAAAAAAAAGAGAAATTACAGCTTGAGTAACA
>NW_020455515.1:793592-804040 GCF_003342845.1 Nothoprocta perdicaria
CAGCTGTTTTAGTCTACCTTCTTCCTCCAAAGTTGAATTAACCAGCTATACCATATGCTAGACATCTGTCCTGAATGTCCCATACATTCCATCAAGTATTCCAAACTGAGGGTGCTATACATAATGTTGTGTGATATGCTGTTCACTGCCCACTCTGCTGCCAGCTGTATCTTCCTCAGTAAGTTTTAATGGAGAGGCAGAAAATGCAGGAACAGCTCGACACATACAGTCATGCTTTTTTTTCTCTCTTTCTGCTTCACTGCAGAGATCAAGAAGAGACTAGCTAATGTATTCTATTGTTAATTTGCCTTTGTAAGATACTGCTCTCTGAGCCTGGAGATAGAAGGATATATCTTCTGCTAATCCAACCCTCTGGAGGCATTTTAGCAACTAATCTGGATGAATCAAATCATTTCTGCTGCATATGATTAATTTTGGACCAGCTTAATTTTTATTAGTCATGGATTTCAGTCACCTACAGTTGGAAGACTAATTGCCCTTGAGCATGTGAATTTTCTTTGTAGATTTGATCTGAAAACCCAAATAGGTGGCCCCGCCTCCTTTTCACCTATTTGGGCACTGCTAATCTTATAGCATCTAGATTCACACCTTTTTACATGGGTTGGTAAAATAAAATCTTTATGGAAAAAAAATGGAAGTCAATTTGCTTTCCTAATTGTGGGGTTTCTCGAGTGAATTTAGTGCTTTAGAATGTGGTGCCTATGGCACCCATGAAAGGATTAGTTTATGAAGGCCAGCTCTTAGAAATTGCCAGACAATAGTGCCTTATCCTCAGGATCACTTATCAGTCAATGGGAGTTTGTTCTCAGGAGGGCCAGAGCCAATGGGTAAACTCCTGTTTACACTAGCCCAGGAACTCTGCTTCAATGTTTGGATAAATTATCACTTTGTATCCTGTAGGAGGTAGAGTAGTAGGGGAAGCTTAGAGAAGTCTTCAGCCTTTGCTCACGCAGTTTTGAGTTGGCTCTCTCCTGCCTCGCAGCAGAATAAATTTATTTTAATGAGGAGGTGCATTGCCTAGCGCTTCTCTTTTACTGCCCACTATTCCCTTCTGCTTAAACCAATGAAGCCTAGGGGATCCCCAAGAAATGCAGAGATCTTAAGAGACCTAGAAAACCTGGGACTTGGTAATGAGGAGGCCAATAAAGGCTCTAATAAGTGCCAACAGGGATAATGATTTTTCTAATGTCGACAGTGGAGAGAATTGCCAGCTCACTGAGCAGAGGCAACTGTACCATTTTTGGTCCGTGCCAACTAGAGCTGCTTTGGACCTAGTGACTTGGAAAGGTTCCCAATACCATTACACTGCCCTCCTGCATCCCAGCCGGCATTTTTAGGGACTTGATTTCTACATGTTGCTGTGAACATAGTATAACTAGATAGTTACGCTTGATTGGCATGGCTTGAAGAACTTCTTGTTTAACAAATGCTATGAGAACAAATGAAGGGAAAGCCACACTATCTCTTCTAATAACATCCTCTCTTTGCTAAAATCCCATGGAGATGTAGCAGACGTCGGCAGTATTAATATTATGCGACTTAGCTGATGCTAAGAGGCATTTGGGAAAACTTTGACTGACTGGCTCATGCTGTTGTTAATGAGGATATCTCACTTACGGGGATATGGTGGCATAAAGAGGTTTATTTCTCAGTGTTTTCCCAGAGTAAAGAGGTTTATTTTGCAGATATTGCCCCATCTGAGAAATGAGGAAATTCTTCAAGCAAACAAGGGGAGATATGAAGGGTGGTGAGCCTCTGGTCTACCTCCAAACTAGATGTGTGGAGCTGCTAGTAGAGGACTGCTCTATACCTAGCCCAAGAGTACTGACATGGAAGGGAGAAGATACCCGAGATCCACTTTTCTATACAGAGATCAGTGACAGACATTATCTCATGTTTTGAGGTACACAAGGGACATGTGCAAAAGAGTTCCCAGGCAAAAACATATAAAAATTGCTCCTTCCTGAGACACCAAATGTTTCAGGATATAGCTCTGCTTTAGAGGAAGTGACTCTTCACCCTTGTCCCCCTTGATACTTCTGCCCGACACATACTTCTTCCTTCCACCTACTTTTCAGTGACTTCTTTGGGAGGAAATAGTTCCGCTTTTGTCAAAGTACAGGAAAAAGGATTTATTTGTTTGCTTATATGTTTTCTGAGTGATGCTCCTTTCTTTCCCTTGCAATAGAGGTGGCTGGAACATGTGAACCRAGCTGATGCAGGCAGACTGACCTGYACTAAATGAGGMTCATGACAGCTTCTGTGAGAAACTCATTTGAAATGTTTACTGTTTTGTAAAACAAGCAAATTTCAAGCAGATTTCAACTACAAGATTTTTACCAAGGATACATCCACTTAGCCAACTATAGACTCTAATAAATTTTGAATATTAAAATACATCCAGCCACTATGAAAAGAAATGCATGCATTTATCAATTTTTCTTCCAACCTGGGAGTGTGCTTGGAAACCCCAAATAAGTAAATTATATCTCACTTAGTACTTAGATTCTCATATTGTCATTGTGGGAACTAACATGACACCAGACAGTGTTATTGAACTCAACAAAGCTCTTTATAGATTACTCAACATAATTAGAAGTGTTTTCACCCTGATATAATTGTTCAGAACGAAGACTTTATATTTTTTTATCTCTGGCCTATTTGAAAAACTGTGGGAAATATTGTCATTAGGAATCTACATTTTCCCATGTGAATCAAAACAATGCCCCTTCCCTCCCCACCTCCCCCCGTTAAAAAAAAAAAAAAAGAAAACAGAAAAAAAAGAAAAAACCAACAGCTGTAAACTTCAGGGTTAAAACACTGCTGCAATTTTGGTCATGCCCTTTGTAGTATCTTTCAAAATGAGTGTAAGCATAACTGGAAACCCATAAGTACATTTTATGTGCATTTTAAATGGGCTGAGATAACATTCAGTTTAATTGGAAAGAGTCCTGAATGCAAAGCAAAGCCTTCCCACACTGTAGAAATCCATATGTTAAAATACTTCCTTTTTTTAGAATTTCACAGTGCTCTAGCCAAGAGCTGCTAGAACAAGGTCCCTGCGCTGTCCTGTTTTGAAAATAAACAAATTGACAAATCTGTTCTTTGTGCTGCAGCCACCAATTCCTTCCTATATTTGCAAATGCAAAACATAAAGCTGAATAATCCGCTTCTCTCAAGACTGCACATTAGGCAATTAAGGGGGTATGTTTGCAGGAAGGCACACTGGGCATTAGGCACACAACTATTAAGAATAATAAGAATTGGGTATTTAACTCCCTTCATAGGGATGAAAACGTATCTCCGCAGTTTAATGCAAACCAGTGTAGTATTATGTGATAAACATGGATCAATAGAAAAGGATTTTAAATTTAGAATGCCATTCCTCTACCACAGAATTGGCAATAGCAACTATTTCCCAGTAATAGAACAAGTCTACCTCTACTGAGAGACAAGCAAAGCTATCTGAGGAAGTAGCAACAATGTGATTTTAATGAGGCTTATTCTCCAACAAATGCTGTTTCTGCACTTCTGGGAAAGTTCCAGTAACACTAAATAAATAAGTAAATAAATAAATAAATAAAAGAAAACAAAACAAAACAAAAAGGGCTCTACCAAATTCTCAAACACTTCTGTATTCATATAAGTATAGAATACTCTAAATAGTGGGGCACTAGCAGAGTTATTTAACTAGGCATGTCAGGGCTTATTACATTGCCAGTCTTTGTGGTGTATGAATATCAATTCAGCTTTTTAGACCAGTTGATAAACTGGATGTCATATGTCTTTAGCTGATCCATCCTTGTGTTGAATCCTAAAACCTCTAAATTTAATCTTCTGTGGATGGCTGTTAAATAAAAAACCCCCAACAACAAACAAAACTATTGCCTTATGACAGTAGGATTTCATTATCCTGTCTCTTTCCATAGTATTGTACTATACACCCTTTTGGCTTATTAGTCCCAGACTTATGGGGATAAAGCATCCCAAATTAGTTTTGTTTCAGGCTTTGTCAATGTGAATCTAGGAAAAAAATCAAGTTAAAACTGGTAGAAGGCTGCATTTACTTTAAGCATGGATTTCAGTAGCCTAGTAAACCCAATGGGAAACTTAATTTCAAAACATGCACATTATTGAATTTCAGAAGCTATATTTAGGTCAATGTCTTCATGACAAAATTATTAGCCTTTAGTACCAAAAAATACATTATCATCTAGGACTGTATTAGCACTACTTATTTTAATTGGAATAACTGTATTTCAATGCACTTTTACATAATCATGTAAAAGTTGAAGATTGAAGAGTATTGAAGATCCAATATCTGATTTAGACATTTTGAGAAACCCGAGAAGCTTGTATTTTGGTGTTTTGTGAGTATTTTTTTTATTAGACCATTGCTCCAGCTGGGTCAACTGACATTTACATGGAAAGGCTGCTTTTGACCACTTCTCTCATTGTGTTGCTCCTCTTGTTGTGCTAGTGTAGGTGTTCAGGTGAAGGAAATTTTGTTTGTGGAACAGATCTGGGAAAAATACCATGCAGAAAGGGGTTGGAGTTTCTTAGAGAATTTTAAAAGTAACAATAATTAAGAAATCAATAAAGAGCAAGTAAGCTTTTTATTTTTATTTTTGAAAGCAAAATAAGCAAAAGACAAAATATGCCTTGGAAAAGAACCAGATTTTACACCCAAAAGTAAGGTGTACGATATTTTAATGTTGATTTAATGGGCATGCTTTTTTGAGCAGACTAGTTGGAGTTTCATTTACTGCAGTGAGTTAGCATGACTTGTCAGATACAAAACTCTGGGCTTATTATAGATTAACTTGTGACATTTTTAACTTTCCCAAAGCAATTTTGACATGTAAGTTAGAGTAAATGCCGAGACACTGTTTGTTCCATGAAGCTATAATTGATGAAAAAGGATTTGATGAATAAAAGAAGTTATGGACCTTTGAGAGAGGATTAAACCCACTTCATAAAGAAACTTCATGCTAGGTAATTGGGGTTGTTGTGCTTTATGATTCAGAAAGAGTGGGCAATGCTTTCAGCAGTGTGAAATGGAACTTTAGCTAAGCAGCAGAACGCTTTCTTCTCGCACACCAGCGACAGCTCTTTCCTCATGCCTCTGAGGAAGAAGCAACTTAAACTGGAACAATCAGAAAGGCACAGATTTTTCATGTAAAACATAATGAAAGACACCTGTTAACACTTGCATTTAATGCGATGGACAGTTTACTGCAGTCCAGAGGAAAGTGTAGCAAACCTCTGGACTATTTCTAGGAAAAAAATCAAACAAATAAACAGCAACAAGAAAAACACTTAGAATGTGTCATTATTGAAGAGTTATGTGAAAAGATCAGTTGCCTTGTCAGTTTTTTATTCTGATCTTCAGGAGGAAGGGATGAAATGTCTTTCCAGAAAAAAAAAAGTGTACTTCTTGATTAACCTCTATTTATAAACATAAATCTTTCCAAATGTTAAGTCCCAAATCCACATGCTACTTTGTGATGAAGACTTTATATTCTTTTGTGATACATGTTTGTGAAAGGTCAAGCTAGAATGGTCTGGGGAATTATAACTCTAAATGTGCATTCTTTAAAGAGAAAAAAGTAGTGTTACTTTAATAAAAAAATTCGTTAAAACATATCTTTTTGGCACTCCCAATTTATAAAATTCTGTAAGAGGATATTATCCAACAGGACAGATTAAATTAAGGTTATCTATGAAGAATTGGCAGCTTATGCTGTATCATCATTTCTTGTGCTTCTTAGATAAAACCAGTGAATATGCAATAGATAATTTTAAATATATAGAATAAAATACTTTTAAGTCAGTGGGAAGTTTCTCAGAGATAATTCTGAGGAAATAAAGACACTAAAAGTGATAAGCAAAGTCCCCTTATTTGTTTAGATCTGTCTATTAAGAGTCATCAGTTTAATATACAAGCCTCTCTTATTTCCTGTAGCAGCATAAGAGKTTTTTTTCCTACAGCAGTGTAAGAGATTTTTTTTCTATTACCAAAGGCAGTGTTCCTAAGGTGAGGTATCTGGTGAGGCATATCAGGGAATACTTGGTATAGAAAATGGGTCCTGCTAAATTCAGATGTCCTTGGCTCACTTCTGGCAAGACATCTGCTCCTAAGAATTACCCCTCTCTATGGAAATTAGAAAGCTTAACCTGTTGTCCTGAGCAGTCAGTTATCTTTGGATGCTCTGGAGCATGTCGGGGGAAACTTAATTAATGCAATGAAACTGAGGGTATTAATTTGTAAAATAAAGAACTGGTCAGAGCCTTTAAATACTGTGGTCTAAAATGAATCTCTTGCCCAGTCCTGCAAACAGCCCTGCCTAATTTTATAATTCCTCTAATTTAGGCTGGTCACGTGCTTACTAGTAAGCTCAAATCTGTCTGCAGGATAAAACATATGTTAAATCATGTGTCTGATTTCTTGCAACCTATTCTATAACTTAAAAAATCACCAAAAAGCTATCCGGAATTTGTTACTTATCTGCAGGCAATGAAAACAAATAGTGGCTGTGTTGGTGAAATTTTCATGACCCAGGAAATATATTTGTACAGAAACCCACCAACCCCCTCCAAAAAAAGAGGGGAAATCTGGAGTGTTTTCAGTGAATATTTTACCCAAGTAAAAAGCAAAAGCTGCAATGGAAATCACTTTATTCACCACAAAAATACAGTCACCTCTGAATAACTATTTTCGGAAATCCCTCGTTATAGCTGTAATTGACAGAATGTGAAAAGTTGCTTCGTTTGAACCTGAGTAATTTCTGGATTTTGTGAAAATATAAAATTAAGTATGATTATTTAAATATGTAAGGCATTTGGAAGGGAAGAAGTTTATGGCATATTGAAGCTCAGAAATAAAATTCAGGTCACACTGTGGAGGACTGTGCTGATTTCTTTCCAGATAGCTAATTTCAGTATGTAGTAGTAGGCACTCAGTTAATTTGCAACTTGAGTTTTCACTCATGACTTCTCAAGTTAAGCAGTTTTTTTTTTTTTTTTCCTCTTGGATACAGTTGCACAAGCCCTGATTTCTGTACAAGTGAATGGAGAAAGCACTGTTATGACACTGATGACAAACCCAAGTGAAATTCCTTGTAGACTGTCTGGCATATGCAGACTTATGAGCTACTTCATTTCCGTTCTAAGGGTAAATCACCGTGAGAGGCTAAAAAAAGCCTGGTTACCCAGAAAAACCTCGATTACTGTCAAAGTTAGTCATTGTGCAGCCACTGACTCTTTGAGTCTTAACTTCTTACATTACCCTTTAATTGACCTCAACATTGGAGTGCTGGAGCAAATGTGGAGAGGGATGAATGATGTTTCACTTGTGTGATTGCTCTGAGCGAGGTGACCGAGCTTCTGGAGCTCCAAGTATCTCCTTGCTTGCCTGGGGTGGTGCCAACACCATCACTGTGGATCGTGACCTTTGAGCTGAAGGTGCTGGGCTAAAAGCACAAAACTTGCCTCTTCCCATGGCAAAAAAAATATTGCTGTTTAAAATAAAGCCGCTTTCCTCTGAGTGTGCTGCAGTGCAAAGCCACACCGTGTGTTGACGCCTACCCCCCCATAATCATTTGTTAGCTCTCTTCTTCCCACTCTGACAGTTACTTCTCACCTTTTTAATCAAATTGGCATAAACAGGTTAGGAATTCTCACTACAGGTTTTATTCAATAACATCTCTTTATCTCTTACTTGTCCTAAGTCCTATCCAATTTTCTTTTACTTTTCTGTGGGCTCTGCCGTCCCTACAATCACTTTGGTTTGATTACTGCTACAAGGCCCTGATTGTAATTCTTTACTGATGAGAGAACACAAGGACTCAGGGGATTAGGCTCTCATTCCAACTACCTCCAAGCACACTGTGACTGTCGATGTTTCATTTAGAGACACGTCCTGGCAGTTTTACTCATACAGAATGTTCATTTACTCCAGAAATAAACAAATCAAGATGAATCCTGGAATCGTTTTTTGTATTACCTGGTAGAATTTGCAGGTTATCGCCCAGAATCTTTTTTATTCGGTTCTCTCTGTAATAGGATAGTGCCATCTTTTGTGGGAGGCTGTAGGTGTATCTCTGTTAAAGATTGCATGATGCTCTGTGACAAGCTTTCCATGAGCATGATTGCTCCCAGATATCAGTCTTCTGAGAACAGACTGTTATCTTAACAAGGTAACAATGTTACTTCCCTAACAATGGGCTATGTTCTTTAAACTGCTTTCTTTCATCTGTGGTTTTATTTTCATATGCTGTGTGTATTTCAGTTGGAGCCATCTTATACTCTTCATAAAACACATTTTTTATAATAGCAAGATTTTGCAGAATAACTGCGAGATCCCCTCAAGGCATATTCAGTCCTTTCCCCACTGGCTAAAAGAAGGAGAGTTACCTCATCCTCAGCATCCTGGGAGGATCATCGTCCCATCAGCTGGGGAACCAAGAAACCATCTTTTTATTCCAGTTTTATCAATGATTTACTTAACATTGTCTCAGTGTCTCAGTTTTACTAGAAATGTAATGGTGTAATTTCCATTTTAAGATGAGGAAACTCTGGGGATTGTTTTCAGCTTTGGTTAAAGATGAGGTTGCTCCACACTTACTCAGAATATATTTTCATTAAAATCATCACCAAGCAGTAGTTGGAGACATCGTGCCTATACAGTCCACTACAGCTTGTAGTGGTCTCTGCATTATGCACATACTGACATTATGCACTTCCTCAGATCTGCCAGTTACTCTCTCTTCAGCTTAAATGGGGTTACTGGTAGTATCGGAGGCAGTTGTGGTAATCTCAAATCCTTAGTCTATGGAGCTGTGCATAGCACTGGGTCTTTTTGAATCTTACCCAGTTAACCAAGCCTTTAATTAAGSCTTCCTGTTATTTATACACAAAAACATATGCATAAATACACACACAGAAAGATTATATACATAATATAAATACACAAACACATATATTCAAATATACATATTTAAAACACATATTTATATATGTGTATATGTATGTGTGTATTTATACATACACATTCCTAAAATTGGCAATTTCTCTGTACTCTTTCTCCAGATTGGAAAAAGAAAAAAAAATCAACAACTCATTTGAGGAACAAGAAAAGGTTTAAAAAGCTATTCCCTTCATAGATAGATTGTTCAAAGATAATTCACATGACAAGGCACATTTGTTTTAATTCAGCAGTTATGTGGTGAAGCTAATTTCCTCTTAATATTTTCCAGCCCCCTCTACATATATTATCATTATGCCAAGGGTAGGTGTACAATGCTTCCTCCTCTACTGGGAGGCTGCTCAATTATATAATCATATTAAGAAGACTAAGGAGAGATGATAGTTCCCAAAAATGTTTAGAAAATGAAATTAGATTTCAAGAGATTTTAGTCTTATTTGTGTGATTATATATATTTATTCTACATGTATGATTATACGCAAATACATATGTGTAAATAGATATTTGTGCATACATATGTATGTATACATATATGTAACTCTAACCCCCCCAATATAAAACAAAGATGCCTTGCAGAGTGTTCCTTTCACAAGGTATTTTTTTTTTTCACAGAGCATTTCCATTTCCCAAATTTGCTGGCCTCAATCTAGTTCTCTCACAAATAACAAGAATAAGTATCAGACTTATTAATTGATCTATCTATAAGCAGGTTAKACCTACACTGCTGCACTGTGTGTATTCACAGCATTAGCCATTGCTTCTGCCGTTCCATCTTTGTTATTTTATTTTTTTGCTTTTTACCCTGCAGCAGCAGCTCTGATTGCAGCAACCAATGGACTTGGTTGGCAGTGTGAAGTCTAAAATAACAAAATCTACAGCTTGGCTAGCTCTGTGGATAATGTGCAGCAGCACCAGCCATTTCCTGCCCGTGGCGGTGTCAGCTGAGCCATCCACAGTCCATTTTTTCATTGGCGTTATTTTTTTTCAGTGTCTATGAAATCAGGAATGGGACTCAGCAGGCTTGGAATCTGGCCAGTATCCTGCTGAGTTAGTAGAATGGAAAGAAAATAAAAAGTACACTGACCCAATTTCTTGGACTAAATACACTGGACCATGACAATAAAAGCTATGAAAGTGTTTATTCTTTGGAAGATTTTTCAGATGAAGTGGCTTAGGACAATACATTACAAATGGAGCTGGAGATCAGAGAGCAATGACTATTCATCTGGCTCTCCATTAACTACAAAGGGCTCCTTACATTACAGACCTTAAAGATTTAAAAGTGGACTGTTCATTTTTTTTTTTTAATCTAATTTCAGTTCACTGAAAGTTTCTGTCCACCTTCTTTTCTCTTCTCTTCTCTTCTCTTCTTTTCTCTTCTCTTCTCTTCTTTTCTTTTCTTTTCTTTTCTTTTCTTTTCTTTTCTTTTCTTTTCTTTTCT
>NW_020455515.1:804116-815014 GCF_003342845.1 Nothoprocta perdicaria
TTTCTTTTCTTTTCTTTTCTTTTCTTTTCTTTTCTTTTCTTTTCTTTTCTTTTCTTTTCTTTTCTTTTCTTTTCTTTTCTTTTCTTTTCTTTTCTAGCACTTTTTCAAAACAATCAGTTAGTGCATTTTTCCTTATACACCCAGGACCTTAGTTTAGAAGAGCGTGCCCCTAGCTCTCTGGTGTGAGCAGAAATACACCTGGCTCCATCCATAAGTGAGGAGAAACATAATAGCACAGTCCATTTGTTTTTTCAGATGCAAAGTGGAGGCTGAACTTAAAACCTGATATTAATCTAAACTGAACAGCTTGTGTCTACCGCTGGCTCACCCCACCCCGCGCCATTCATTGTGCCCTCTGGGGCAATGCTCTGCTCCAGACAAGCATGCCAGGAGGTAAGCTCCTCTGTTCCTAGGTCTACTTCCCAAGCAGGCCTGAACAAACGCTGCTATCTCCATCTCAGTTTTCTCATTTATAAAATAGTGACAATGATCTGCCTCCATCTTTGCAGAGCACCTGGAAATATCTTAATGTAAAGTGGTAGGACATAATAGGAGCCATGCAGAATTGTTCTCAAGTGCCATATGGCCAGASAGGTTGCCAACATTCATAGCTGAAAAAAATAAATTATATCCTGCCCCCCAAAAGAAGCCAAGAACAAATAAAGGGGTAATTTGGTGCTAATAAGTGAAAAACAAATTTAGAAATATTTAGCCAAATAATTGTTCTATCACAGGTACCCATCTACTGCTACTGGCAGAACAATAGTAGTACCTGAAGCATGGTGTGCAGCTCCTCCGAAACTTCTGTGCTTTGATTCCCTTCTTCAGGTCTAAAAATACAGGTTATCTAATCTTATTGCCATCCATCCAATTTTCAAATTTTCTTTACACATATTCACCCAGAATACTTAAAATTGTAGAAAGAATTGCCCACTGAAATTGAAAGAGATGAAAATATATCTGTGTATACAGTTCACGTGTGATTTGGGCTTGAGGTTTTTTCCTAATTCACAGATTACTCAAGTAATCAGGCTCAGTTTTGGCAGTCTCTGTCCCCAGCTTTAAGCCCTTTTCTGACACAGGGAGAGGAGAGCATTATACCTGAAGAAGAGTGGCCACTCTTACGCTCTCCCTTGCAGCCACCACACAGGAAAAACAGAGTGTGAACCAGAAACCCAGTGTGAGGGATAGAATTGAATGGCTGAGTAAGGACTTTGTAATCAAACTTTTCTAATTAAACTCATAGATGACCTGTACAGGATAATTTTCCTTTAACATTTGACRGCAGAGTGGTCTGAGCTGAGGTGCTTCTGCTTACCTTGGTGCGGAAGGGAGGAAGAAGAGTGTCTCCAGAACGATGGTTTGGGAAGCTCTGTGAACCAAAGCACGTGGCTTGTACGGGGTACTTCCCAAAGGAGCCTGTATTCATGAAAACAAGGTGGATCCCAGGAATTTACTGTTTAGGAGACTATCAGGACAGGACAGGAGCCCTTCATGCAATGATTTCACAAACAGTACTTGCTTTATGTAGCACTTTTGTTAGGAGGGATCATGGGAATAGTGCTGGCAACCTGACTGTTAAAAGCCTGAGCACTGATTTCAGGCAAACACAGTTATTTTGTACATTTTTATTTTAGATGAGAGGTTTTATTGTATATGAACCCCCAACTAAAGTCAATTCTTTTTAAGAACTGACAGAAGAAAAACTAGATGAAGGAAAGCAGATGGCTGAAACATGTTGTTGAGAAAAATCAATAGGCCCTACTTCTGATGCATCGATATTGGGTGTGGACACATTCAGAATTGATGTTTAAATGTCAACTGGGCCCAATTTAGAGCATTTCAAAGCCTTCTTTGTGTTTCGAATACAGCAGGATTGAAGGTCAGAAGTGTTACTAAGTATTCAACAGCAAAGATAGGTTTATTCTACAAACATTTATTTTTATTTTAAAAGACTTTCTTTTATCTTGTTCCGCTGGTAGTAGCTGAGGTGGAAGAACATAGAGCAGGCGTAAGTTCAAAGCCTGGTCAAAGGACAATGCTTGCTTATGTTGTCTTGACTCTGAAGCTTCCGTCATTACTCCTGAAAAACTAGACAGCTGCAAGTCATTTTTTTTTCAGTGTAGAATAACATTCCTTCAATACTGTTTATTTATTTATTTATTTATTCAAATCTGGAGATACTGTGTCCAATTAAACTCTTCACTAAGTTCGTTGTATTTGATGTTTGCGTCTTTTGTAGAAGAAAGAAGACTGCGGGGCTATTTAATAGAAAGTGGTTGATAGCTCAGAAAGAGAGAACATAAAAGACTTGTATTTTCTTTTTTTAATGTTATATATTTAAATTACCAGAACTTCAGTTAGCACAAAGTGAAAAAGCCTCTTTAATGGAAATATAAATTTTACACCATCTGAAAATCTGGTCATGTACCTTAAAATGAGTAGAAAGAAGAGCTATGGAAAATTGTAAAATGCCTCTCTCAGTTTCCACATTGATGTGGTGTGACTTTTGCAATATTTTGGACATGAAGAAATAATAATTGAGTTCACAATAAGTTAGTTCACAAGCATGAGTAAAGGGCATGAAATGTTAGTTCACAAGCATGAAAAAGTAAAATGAGATTCCTTTCTTTATGTACAGGAGGAACTTCAGGGAGTAGTAACTGAAGTTTAAACAAAAAGGACATTATGAATGGCTTTGCTAGATAAATGCAAGGGTACAGTTTTAAATCTGTTCACTTTAACTGAAGCAGATGTCAGGCGCTGTCCTGGGGGAAAATTTTGCTACCAGCACTAGTGACATTTGCTATATGTTTTACAAAGCACTAAGAGGCTAAAAGTACCAAGACTAGTCAGGATGGGGCTTCAAACAAACTTCAGAGCTGTTAGTAGACTGGAGTACCCTTGAAATTAGTGAGATGGAAGATGTTCCAAGTTTTTCAAGAGAATTGCCTTTATTTTCATCTCTGCTATACTACATATTGTGAATGGCAGCTATATGGAAAAAGAAAGTACTGAAATTTTACTTAAAGTTCTGAACTGTGAAGATAGAACAATGCTTGTCACATTTCAAAAAGGCTACAAAGCAAAATYCTAAACAGCTATTTAGAAGAGATCCAGAAGGAAAAAAAAAGAGCTGAGCTTCATAAAAAAAGCAAAAGAGCCATATTTATAGCTTTAGAAGAGAAAATCTTCAGAACTTTCTAAGTAASAGAGGACAAGAGTTATCTCAAATTCCTGGGAATAAGTAATAWTTTGAAAATGTACTTTTTTGAAGTACATCCTGTACACACTTCAGCAGAAGATTCTGCCCATTAGGCATGGATTAGAAGATATATCTGAGGAAAACTTGCCCAACTTGTATGCTTGCAGGCTTGTGGCACAGCCAGGATAGATTTTTCAAGAGATCARAATAGGACACAGTTATGATATCATCAGGCTCGTGTGTTAGGACATGAAAGTCAGCTTGCCCTGAAGCCATGTTAAAAGGAATCAAGCAGTTAGGCTGTACCAAAAAAATCAGCTCCAAATGTCCTCATAACAGAAAGGGAATAAATTAAAAAAAAAAAAAAAGTAGAATTTAAAACTTAAGGTAAGATCTGGTAGCTTTGATATAGGAATATTAGCTTTCAAAAGCTGGAGATTCAGCATGCTGAAATATCTACCTAAATGAGAGATGCAGGGATGGCAACATTCCATGAGATATTTTCTCTGAAATAAAGTTAGGTCCGTCAAAGATATTTCAGCACTACTGTGAATCCTTCAGTGAGGAAGATTTCCTATATTTAAAAATCTCAAAAAGCTGAAAGAAATCATGTTTTCCAGGTTTTCCACTCTAGTTTGCAATTATTTGGAAGATATAAAGAGCTCTCTTCTCCTTTACTCTGAATAGGAGAAAAGAATAATTATACAGAGCTGTGAAGAACCAAAACAGAAGAAAACAGGATCAAGTTTATGGCCATTTGCCCCATTCGTACAAGACCTTAGAGACACATTGTAATTAATATTATAAAGAAAGCTTCATTCACATAGACTATTTCATCTTTTTGGAATGATATTTTATTTGCAGAGCTTATTAATGGTTGCTCAGTTTGTCTGTTTGCATTAGAAGAATCTGCAAAAGTGCATTGACTTAAAATAAAAGTCATCTCAGAATCACTTACAATAGCCCCACAAAGAGTATCTGGATTTGCAGTACTATCTGGCATTGATGTGTACTGTTTTCTGAAGCATTGAAGGTGTTTGAAGGTTAAACCCAAATCTATCCATAAAATTAACTATGGATCTGCTTCTTGAACTTAACCATTCAAAATAGAACATTGTTTAGGATTTTTTCTGTATATATTAAAAAAATCTCATTCCCTAGTCCCATATTCCTGTTTGATATCAAAATCAGCAATCCATAGCTTTGAGTTTACAGCTGTATAGGCACATTCGAAACACTGAAGTCTCAGTAATGCCACTTACTCCTCAGGCTCTGTTTGTGCTGTGGATAAAGGGGATACTCCAGCCCCTGGTATTATATCTCTCAAACATTTCCTTTTCTTAAGGAATGAAAGAATCTATCTTCTCAGCTAGCTTGACTTTGTCCAGACAGCAAATACAGCCCCATTTTCACAGCCGGTTTAGATACTTCACCTGACTGAGTTACAGCAAATGTGATTCACAAAGATTTTCTCTTTAATCTGTGTTTGTCTTTCCAGCTTCTCTGGTTGCTTATCTGTGCTGTACCTGTGAAGTCTGGGAAGCTCTACAGAGCAATCTCACATTGCAAGCTGCATGCCAATCACCTCGACAGGGAGATGCTAGTGGTAAAATGAGACTTTGGAGAGTAATGAGGAATGGGCAGTGCAGATGATATAGAAATAACTTAATGAGAACTTCTGCAAAGGAAAGTGAAGAAAAATATATCATGTCCTGCAGTTATACACACTGGTTATAGCTAAGTGTGTTTAGGGCTTAGGATAGGTGTTTTTTCTGCCTTATTAATCTAAAATATTAAATATCTTGATGAGAATGACCTTCCTTACACTTCAGAGTTGATCATTGCTCTCTGTGGACTCGATTACCTCAGTGAAAGCAGTAGCCAAAGTTCACTCAATAATTAGAGGGACCAGAGTTGCTCTGGTCTGGGAACCTGACACCCCTGCTGTGCAGAGCACAGCTGAGGGATCGGGAGCTTAGAGACCAAGTTAAATTAAGACTGTCTAGGATCTGCCTCTGCATTAATTTGCAAATAAGATGGGAGCATAGCAGAAAAATGAATGATCCGTTTTTCAGATAGTAGAAAATCATTCCCTGTTAAGATGAAGAGCTTATGTTCAAACAGGTAGATGTAAGCTCTCATGTGTGATTCAAATCTACACTAACATGAGATGAATCCGTGCAATAAAAAATACTTTTTTGGGCCTAGTGATAGGCATCTTAGCTATCGAACGAGACCTACTGTATTTTTCTGTGCCACCATCTGTTTAGAGAAGATCTTGTACATAAGAAATGAGTATAAAATATGTATAAAGATATACATATGCACACACATGTGCATATAAATATGTATGTGTGAACATATCTGAACTAATCAGTGCATAACTAGAGCATTTAATATGAGGATAATGACTTTCAATATTAAAATCATGGACAAAATTTAAGTGCTTGACAATATATCTTTTCTATATCACCACCTATGCCTGCCCTCAAAGATTATGCAGAACATGGCCTATAGAAAACTTCTTCTTCAACATCTAGTGATAAACTAAGTCACATGTAGATATCCACAGAGTGTTTTTGCTCAGCTATCAGGAAGATTGCATTAAGCTTGGATTTTCTAAGAAACTTAAGTCGTATGTCAGTATGACTGATTACTGGAGAACAGATATGTGATGATGATTAAAATGGGGCTTGGGTGCACTTTGTGCAATGTCAGCTGTCAGTGCTCATGTAGTACAACTCTAGTTGCATTGAATGCAAGTGGTGTGTTTTGTGTTTATGCCGATGCTCAGCCCACACTTCCCTCCCATACAGGCCAAAGAGAGAGGCAATTGGATGGTATGCAGCAGTTCTTCCTTGATAAGAACTTGAGACCTGGCTAGGGTGCATATCTGGACCTTTGTCTTACTCTGGGCTTCGAGGAATTGGCAACTTTCCACAGATTGCATTTGGAAGTACATTGGTTTCCTAGCTCCAATAGTTTGAATAAAGGGTTGAATAACCCTTCTCATCTMTGGAGGGGTCTGAGGTTTTAGGTCTTTCAGAACTTTGCAGTTCTCTGAAGATACTCCAAGTACCTGTAATTTTGGCTTTCTGCATTTGCAGACTTACATGCACAGCCAGTTATGGCATCTTGTCCACATGGAACCCCCAAATCCGGAAGAGCAGCTGCTTGTGGGGATGTTTTCACTGTATATCAACCTCTAATACCCATGATGGATACATCCCAAAAGTCATTACGGCCATTTTATTTTAAAAATAYGTTTTTAAAATTCCACTTTCCTGGACATTAGGTGAGGTTTCCTTGGGGAGGCAGATAGGGCAGTAAGGTTGCCTTTTGAGGCAGTGCCTGTACAGAAAGGAAAGTCATATTTATTGTGTCAACAAAAACAGGAGTGAAAGAACAATCTTGTAGCTTACTGCAAAGCTTGTAGAGATTTGGGTTCCAATTCTGAAAAACTGTTCCAGGTACAAAGACAGCAGGCAGTTCCCAGTCTTCTTCTTTGATGGCACTTTAATGCTTAGGCCACTGAGTCTTGTTTTGGACTCATCTAACTACCTTTCTAGCTTGTCCTTATAAATCATCTGTCTGTTTGAAAGGAAGCAAAAAAACAAGTTATTAGGAGAGATCTGCACCATGGGTGGGTGTCTGTCTCCCTGGGGCTCTTGGATGAGTGTCTGATGGAGTGGGTTGTGCCAAGCCGGACCTGGGAAACATTGGATTGACCCTGGTTTCAGTTTTATGAGGATCTGAATAGAGAACAACAGAGTTACTGCAAAGACAAGCAGGGCAGGATGAGAAGGATCATCTTCCAGTAGTGGTGCCAGCTTGAGCAATCCTCACCTCTTCAGCTATGTCCTTCAGCAACAGTTTTTCTTTTCACTTTGTTTATTTATTTATTTATTTATTTATTTATTTATTGTAACTAGCAGCAGAGAAAGAAGGAAGATGGAGACACTAAAATAGCCTTAGCCCCACTGCTACTGCATGAAGAACTATTGCCAGAGGGTGCTATGAATTGTTTCCATTATGACAGCAAATGTCTTCTTCATTCTCCACCTAGTTTAGGCTTTCTATCATCTTGCCATTCTCTGTTTGGATYCTCTTCTCACAAATGTGTTTTATGCTGTAGTCACAAAGGACACTGGATTATTTTTGACATTATTCTTACCATTTTACTCTCTGTTTTATTATATCAGCTGGAGGGATCTTCTTTTTCTCCCTTGGTGATTCTTCTTTTGTTTTTGTCTGTTTGGATGTGGCCTCTGACACAGGCAATGCTGGTGGGTATTTAAGGGCCACCTGTTGGCCCTGTCTGGTCACCAGGCTGTCACCAGCCTCCATCTTCTCATGTTTTTATGTCTGTGGATGAGGCAAGATAAGCAGAATTTACAACACATTCAGAGAAAAATTATACCATACTTGGCAGCATTACCCCATTGAGGGATACCAAGAATATGCCTGGCATCATTTTCTTGGGTCTTTCTCTGGTCTCAAATGTAAATCTGATATGTGTTCAGGCAAGCAAAAGAATTGCAAAAGAATTTTAAAGAAGAGCTAATTCCACATATAGCTCTTTGCAGATGTTCACTCAGCTGAAATGAACTCCAGCAATCTTCACAATTTCTCTTTGTTTAAGGTGAGTAATCATGGTGTCAGCTTTAATAGTGTGAGTATTCATGGGAATCGGAGAAATTAAAGGTCTGACATGTGAATAATCAAGAAATTTATCCCCAAATTTCTGCTTATCAAACAAAAGGGAAAGCCTGTAAGAGTAATCTATTTAACTGTACAATCATGATCCACCTGTCTTATATTCTGATGTTAGTAATAGGAGACTCCCTCTTACTAACACATAGTGCTGAGATGCCATCTCAAATGATGCATTTTGTATTGAATATCTTCTCTCTCTCAATCTTTACWTAGATCATCTCTACATTGAGCTTTCTTAGAGAAACCTTTTCAAAATGGTGCCCTTTATAGCTATAAAACCACAACTCTGACTAATTCGTTAGTATAGTGTATTTATGTCCTTGTATGGTGTGTTTTTTTGGGAGAGGGGGTCGGCGAGAGGGTCAAATGAAGCAAAAGCAATTAGGAATGTCAATAGGAACTGTGTATCTTTTGGTTTTGAAAAATCCTTTCTCTGACATATTGAGGTATCAAATATATACACGCTTCTGTGGTTGTAATTTGCTGTACTTGTAATTTGCTATACTTGTTATATGCTTTATCTAGGCAAATTCTAAACTCCTTGAAAGAAGAAGGAAAAAAAAATCAAATCATACCTGTAAATATTTGGCATAATACTGCCCATCATTGCCTGAATAACTTAAGAAGGTAAAAACTCTCTCACCTCTGGGTATTCTCCATACAGCATGAAAACATTAACCATAATAATATTTAAAGGCAGAGAATGAAAAACACAAAAATTACTAGTTTTGTCCTAAAAATCTCAGAAGTTTTCTTCAGAGTATGTGTAGAGCAAAAAAAAAAAAACAAAGTAGCTGGGACAAAGTAAAATGGTTTCCTGAGTACCATTATTACAATGTGTCCAGATAAAACACCACTTTACTTTCTGGGGTGAGATCATCTCCGTTATTTTCTTCCTCTGAGTCAGAAATCTGTTGTAGAAATATCATTGTGTCTGGCAGAAAGAAGTCAAAAGAAGGCAAAGTAGCAGAGTGACACAACGGTACACTGCATCTTGCATTGAATTAAGAAGTTATTCTGAGGTRCATGACAATATATGAAAATGAAAGGTAATGCAAAAACTTCAGGGATAAGGGGGACTTTTCACAGAAATAAGAATCCTTTGCTCTTGAGTTTTTAACAGTGCCAGAAAAAAAAAAGGAGAAAAATATACAGTAGCAGATAGTACTGAAAGTTCAAGGATTGCTCAACTCCAAAGACATCCCACAAGAAGTACAGATGAGAGAGAGGGAAATATCAGGAGGTAGCAAAGTATGCCAGCAAGTTCTTGAGGAGGAGGACATGCAAAATGAAACCAAAACCAAAACACAGACAAAATATTGGTTCATTCCAGTTAGCCACAAAGACACCAGGAGAATGGATTCGGAGATTCCTGTAACCATTTAGGACTACTTTATATTTGTTGAGTTATAGTGTTGCTTTGGCCTGATTATGTTGGGTTCATTGGCAGAATTTGCAAGAGGTTCAACCAGGAAGACCAGAGGAGGAGAGGCCACACATAGGTTTGAGGGAGTTTGCATCTACAGAAATATCTCAGATGGCTGACATAATAGCCATGAACTTTAAAGTTCACTTGAAGTGAGGAAGGGTACAGCTTTGGCTGTTTTAAACRTCTTTTGCACTGTGATTTCTACCCAATGATAAGATGAACATGCACAAAGAACAGTGATAGTAAAAAACCTTATTACTATAAAAGGGTGTTATAGTCACTGTATCCGCTGCTGACTTCAAGGTCCAAGAAAGGAAGACCAAAAGGGTACCTAGGCATAAAGGGACTTCCTGGCACCGGCCGCTACCTAGAAGGAGAATAACAGCATTCCTACTCCTGAAAAAGGTGATAGGCCAAAATGTCAGGGACCTGAGAGTTGATAAAGAAATTAGAGTCATGGTGCAGCAGTGTGATATGTTTTGAAAACAGGAATGGCWGTGATAATGTCTCAGCTGAAATGGCCACCTGAAAACAACAGTCTGAAAAGCAGCATAGCAATGACCTAACATAGATGGACAACACCAGGCAACATGTTACCCAGAGCACATTGGGGGCTTGCCAGTGAGGGAAAGTCCTCTTTCACAGAAGGCGAACTACTGCACCACTAAGTTGTTATTAGTYCAGTCCCGCTGGTATACCCAAGTTTCTTGGAGGCAAAGATGATAAATCATATGCACAAATTGTTCAGTAGATGACCTAATTTCTTTGGGAAGGAGTATGTGGCAAAATATAGGAGGAACCATCCTATGACATGCAAATTAAATGCAATGTCCTGGTCCTGGACTTGCTAGACTCACTTTTCAAAAGCCAAAGGTTTAGCTGGGGATTAGCTGTCCTGCAGAGGTTTCTACTCCGGGGTACCTCCGAAGTGTACTAAGAGCTCCAAACAACAATGGTAAAGGAGTCTTAAAGTTGGCAGGGAAAGCTTTTCTACACCTCTGACATAGATGTTAGAAATCTGCTCTGTAGGGTGCAAAAAAAACGTGGAGCATTTCTCTCTGCTCTCCATAGATAAACCGATCCAGCTTCACCACCAAAATAAACACTTTCCACAGATAAAAAAAAAAAAAAAAAAAGGTTTCAGTTTTCCTCCCACATCTCCAAGATTTATGGCTTCAATAGAGTGACAAATGTAAGGAAGGAGCAGCTTGGTATGTGCCGTGTTTTACACATTGCACTGATTTTATTACACTTAACATTTTAAGCTGACAATGTAGGAAACATCCTGTCCCGATACACACAAAGGACTTGTTCAACATGTGGGTGTCCAAACAGTTGAAATTAGCGCACATTCCACACAAATGTATTTGTGTAAAGAATTTAATATTACAGCCTAACCTTTTGGGCTGATCCATCCATCCATTTATATATCTATTTTTCTCCACTTGTAGCTTTCCTTTTCAAAGTTATTATGGCAGACATTTCTCTTAAGGCTGAGGCTGGATTAGAATGTTACTCTAAAATCACAATAAATAAACTTAAAAAATA
>NW_020455515.1:815499-840194 GCF_003342845.1 Nothoprocta perdicaria
TCTCTCTTCTCTTTCTTTCTTCTCTTCAGTATCATTTTTTTTTCTTCTTACAGTTATTATAGCTATTAGGACTTATGAACCCCAAGTATACCTTGCCTCTCTGCAGTAAGCACTTCATAAATTCTTCATTAGCTTAGAAAGCTGTTTCTGTCTCTCAGGACACATGTCAGTAGAAAGATATCTGGCACAAGTACCCTATGAAGAAAACACCTTGATGTCTTTGCATCAGGTGAGCTATTCCAAATGATCCAGTTCCATGAACCAAGCCAAAATTAAGACCAGTAAGTACCCCTTCCATCTCTTCTAGGGTCTTTAGAGTTGTCTTCATTATCATCTTCTGTTCTCCCTTGCCAGTTCAGTCAGCACTTTGCCTCCTGTGCTATATACCAGTTGACAGATGTATCCTTTTCATTTCACATACTTTTAAACCCTTGGGCACTGCTTTCTGCAGATATTTATACAGCTTTGGGACCCAGTTGCTGGAAAAGAAGTTTGTACTGAATATTTGCTACATGTTCTACAAGATCCCACACACTCTTATTTTGCATAGTGTAAAATAAGAACAAGGTGCTGATGATTTGTGCATATTTTGTATGGGACTTATGCAGTAGGCCCTGATATAGTCTAATGACATTTCAAAAATTTTCTCTGTAACAGTATGAGTTACATAAGAAAAAAAAATCCATATAGGCCATTGCCATAATGCCTTCAGAATCTAGTCACCATTATTTTTCTTCTTTTCCTACTAGTCAAGAGAATAGCAGCATGTCTGCCTCTCACCCTTCTCAAGACATATCTTTATCCTTTTCACGAACACTGTATGAGGAAGCATATTTGCAGCAAAACATTTTTGAAACTGTTCCCCCACAGTATTCAGTTAAATCAGTCATGTGCCAATTCTGCTGGTGTCATTACTTCCTTCTTTTTTTTTAGTCTATGTAGAACAAAGTGTAGAATTGGCATATAAGTCAGTTTTATTTTTAAATGATCTTTTTTCCTATCTATGTATTTTTCATTCTTGATATCTTATAGATATGTTGCTTACCTATTGAACACCCAACTCATGGCCTTGCCAGAGGAAAGTTGAGGACTCTGAAGGCTCTTTTGCTGAATATTATGCCACTTTTCTCTCATTTAGATGATCCATGTAGAAAAAGCGATAAACACATAATGTTTGAAAAATGCTGTAGCAGAACCCTTAAGGTAAAACAGCTGGCCTTTCCATCAGTTTCTAGGGCAGCATTTTAATAAACATTAGTCATGGTGATTATGGAACATTTTATCGAGGATACATCATTTCTAGCATTATTCCATTTTTGAATCCATATTAGCATAATAACTTGTGTTATTAGTATAATTTGGGACATTTTAGGGACATGGCTGGAGAGTAAGAAGCTTAGGCTGGAAAGTGTCTGATTGCCAGTTGCTTGTCTTGCTTGCCAGGGCYCATTAACATATTTCTTCCATTTCTGCCTTTGTTTGACTTATCAAAATACAAATGTGCTGCAGACTTTCAGAATCACTTAGGCTTCTCGTTCAGGCTTTAAAGGCACATAGCAACGCGAGGCACATTCATGCAGATTAAGTGCTCTTTGGAGTATTAGAAACCACTTAATCTGTATAAATATGCTTCAGGTTGCTCAGTTTTTACAACACCTTGAGAACTGCAGTGGTTTGGAAAAGTGTGTGATGCATTATTTAAAAGAAGATTTATAATCCACAATAAGTTTATCTTCCAAGTGACTATTGTGAGAATCATAGTTTGTTTTTTATATTTTTATACTTCATCGCACTATGTTAATGCAAGTGACAAAGGGAATTTCCTATTATATACTCTATTACTTTCCAAATTCTGTTTTATCACTGTTGATTTAGAAGATAAGCATGAGAGATGTATAAGTATTGAACAATTTTATGTTGCAAACCAGTGCAGCAGGAAGGATTTGCCCTTTTAAACAGTAAAAGGTAAACAGTATTTATTTTCTTATCTAGCTAAATATGTTAGCTCGTGCATAACAAAACCATACCTTTTCAGTTTCCATTGACTCTCATTTTCATTTGCAATAAAGCTGAAAAGAATGATATATAAGACAACCCCAAAAGCATCATGTTGGAAAGCTAGCTTTTTTGCTTTTGGGCGTTATGTTGTCATTTAGTCTAATAACTCTTTGCACTACAGTTTAATTATTGCCAAAAATAGAAAGCATGGTTGCATTGCATAGTTTTCCTAGAGGATGTCTTACATATCTTGGGAGAAATCTAAGCTCTTTATTAACTTTCCAACTGTAACTGTGTCATATTCTGAAGTCCCTTATTATTCAGATGCTTGCTGTAGCCATTTGCAAGCAGCAGTGGTATGGAAAAGRCAGCATTCATAATCAAATGTTGACCTCAAACATGTCAATAAGACTTTCTCTAGTCAGAGCAATGGGGACTGGATGTGCTCTGAAGAAGCAAATTCAGCATACTGAATTCTAATTTCAGTCATCGTTTTTGGGGCTTAATATCAATAAATTCATATTACGGAAGGAATGAAAACAGCCTAAACTCTCCGGCCCAWTTTAACTGATGATTGAGTAAAGGCCAATCTTCCCTACTTACATTGGCCCACCAAGTTGCCCAATGCAGTTGACATCCCAGGTGTGGCATACTGCTGTTGACTTGCAGCAATGAATGTCACATCCCCACCAGCTGCCCTCAGTGGAAAGTGAGGTTCTCCATTTGTCAGGATTTGCTCCAAGCACTGCACCCCTGATCCATTAGGCTCTCTTCTGTAGGGAATGATGGAGCTGTGGCTTGCATGCAGGCTCCAAATTTCTCCTACCATCATGATCATATCCTCACTCTGCTTCTAACATCTGCTGACTGCAAGGCAGCAGCTTACTAGTCTCCCACAAATGACAGAGATTGAGGAATCTTTATCTGCACTTTCTCCCTCCTTTATCTTTATCTCCCCTTTATCTGCAATTGAACTGGATTGAAATCTCCTTCGAATCACATTAAATAACACACATATATTGGATGTGCAAATGGCAGAATGAGGCAATTTGCTGGGTGCAGAGTTTCATTTTAGCCTACCTTTGCTCCCTCCCCACACCACAACTGAGGATACAATCTTAGGTATAAAGGGGAGAACTGTGTATCYGGGCTGGGCTATTTCATTGCCCCCTTGGAAGTTCTCCTCTTTTCCTGTGATAAGCAGTACCCAGTTGCAGGAAAACTGGATGAATATGGCTTTCCAAATAATTTCAAAASTATATAAAAAAAGAAAAACTGATTAAGCTAGTTTTCACAATTTTTACCCAACTTATTTTRCAGGGGGCATTATGTATGAATAGCACAATAAACACCAGGTGTTTTTCCACTGTAGGCTTAGACTTATTTCTGTGGGTTATATCCCACAGATCCCACAGTGTAAAAACTGAAATGTTATTTGACATCTATTGTGTTGTAGTTCTCTGCCAGACACTCACTGCAGGAATAGACTCTAGTATTTTTGTATTGGATTTTACTATACTGTTGGTTTTATCATTTTTGATCTCTGCAATTGTGTTTTATTGTCTGGATCATTTAATTTTGTTAGGCAAATGTGCTTCATTTTTTTAATGATAAAATGTTAGCATGCTCCTCAGTAATAACTGTTTTTCCTTTCAGAGCAACTGATGCATAAAGTCTAATCTTTTGTAGTTGAAGGAAGATGTTCTTTAAGAATTGATTTAGGGTCTGCCTTTGTCTAACTAATTTTTAATTACATGCAGTCAGACCTGATTAATCTGAATTAGTATGCAAAGTCCCTTTTTAGAACTAAATAAAATCAGATTAACAAGTAAAGGATACATACAAGGAAGTGTTATAAGGTTGGTTAGAAGTGAAATCTTTCTTATTCTTAAACATACAGACATTTCTGTCTGAACAGTTTATGTTTTCAAATTAACTACACAGTTTTCCTGTGTATCAGAGCTTTAATTCCTTTTTTTTTTTTTTTTTTTTTTTTTTTTCTGGAAGCATCTAGGCATCAAAATAATAATAGATAATAAAAGGTATTTGTAGAATTTTTTTTTTTTTTTTTTTTCCTGGAAGCATCTAGGCATCAAAATAATAATAGATAATAAAAGGTATTTGTAGAATTTTATAACTGAAGCTGGACTTAAGAAGATGAGTTCAGTTAAAGCCTTTATGAGGGCATAGGTGCTGAAAGATGTGACATTCAGAATTTAAGAAGTCATTTTGCTTTTAAATAATGACTGATGCAACTAGATCCAAATTAAGAGCTATTGCAAAGAGGCAAAGAGGATGTAGTTCCCCCTTACAACTCTCATCACTTCTTACTCCTGGCTGCATTGAACTGGCTTGGGTGCTTGCTGGAGTATGATATAACCACTTAGATTACTAAAATGAAAACACATATATATATAGATAGAGAGAGAGAGGGAGAGAGAATATGTATTGTTTTTCTTTTGCTGGGAGAACAAACTGAATCAGCATACCCAGGCATTAGCAGGCAAGGCCCAAAGCTGCTGARGTAGAGAGGAGAGGGTAAGCCTGGCTCCTGGAGACACCACAGTTAAGTTACAGCTCAGTGATGTGCTCGAGCATCTCATTAAGGTCATCAGAGGAGCCTCTCTAAACCCAATCAGAGTTAAGAGAAGGTAGATCAGACACCGTCCCATGGGGATGGGATTAAGGGGAATCCTGACCCTGCCTGTCACTGCTCCTCTGCATGCAGGCTCCCGCTTTGCTGCGGGCATTTGGGGGCTGCTGGGGGCTCTAGCTGATGAGAGTGAGCATACTCTTTTCTGGGAAGTGACCACATATAAGCAGAAACATTAACTAAAATTGCCTTTTTCCATAGATCACAGCCTATTTTGTAGCAGTGTTTAGCTACTACAATGTAGTTATTTCTATTTCTTAGAACTACACAGTACTGCAACTCCGTATCCCAGTGCTAAGACAAAATTCAGTGTATTACACTGCTAGTATTATACGGACATTATATTTAGATTTTATTAAAAAGCTTTTCAAAGGCAATGGCTACTCTTGCAGYATGCTGGTTATTTTAATTTCAAGCAATAAATACACATCTAATAGAAGACAGTAAAGGCTTTATGGTTGACTAAGCCATGCCCTATTTATACTATTTTTTTGCTATGATGTACTTCCGTACTGTGCACAATACAGTACAAATAAATTCATCAAAAAGGGATTAATTGGCATGTAATAGGGGATCTGGCTCCTATAATGTCAGGATGCTAAAATAAAAGAAGAAAGAAGCTCATGGGAAAGGGGACATAAAAACATACGAGTGAAAAAACCATCAACTATAGGAAGTAGTTTATATGGAAACTAATTTCAAATATGAGACTTGGCTGATGTGAAAGAACTGATCACATCTCTTCATATTGAAAGGTTCAACACTGCAAATCCTTAACTCTGTAGATAGACAGTTTGCTTAGCAGATGTCTAAGTCAGGAAAGTTTATTCCCTTTTTATTTTTGTTTCCTTTTTTTCTTTTACTTTTCTTATTTCTAATGGCTATGTTCCCCATTCATTTATTGTACTACTTTAGATTTCCAACAATGATGACATTATTGGTCAAATCCAGACTCTCTTTCCCATCCCCCCTCATCAAAGAAGGAAAAACAGAGAGGCTGTACAATTTCTTAAAAACCTGCTGCTGCACTTATGAACTTTAGCTGTCAGGCATTCAGATGCAGCGTTTTTCAGAAGGGAATACAAATCTACTCRTTTCACTGTTATTCTGATTGCCCTTAATTCTCTTCCTTCATTCTGGATAAATAAAAAGATTAATTCCCACACATTCCTGAAGCTCTGCTTGGCTCTAAATTAGATCAAGTTGGGAGTTTTGCTCGTTACAGTTTTCCTTCCCTGCTGGCAGACAGACTCTTGTCTTTGTTACTTGTCTTCTGCCTGTCGGCTTGTCCGTACAATTCAATTGTAAATACTGTATGGCCATCATTCAACCAAAGAACAGACTACATGCGCTTTTTAGCATGCTCTTTTACTGCAAAATATGTACAAATAAATTCATATTACTTCCAGACAAACCCTGATACTGCTAATAAAATTGTAGATGCATAGAATATAATATAGCTGAAAATATAGTTGAGCACAAATTTTAAATGGCTGTTTATCTCATTAGCATGGTGTCTCAGCATTTAAATATGCCAGAATGTCACTTCAGTTTTGTGGGCCCTTCCCTTCAAGAAGAATCATCATCTCTCTTTATGCAGGCTTATTCTGCGACAACAATTCTTACGACATTTTTAATACATATGCATATATTTTTTAGATATATAAAAAAAGCTATACATAGCATGAATCATGGGTTTCATAAACTAGAATATGCTAGTGTCAGAAGGTATAAAAATAATGTGGTAGGCAGGTCTTAGCACAGTGTCTATCCACTAGCTATTGAGAAGACAATCAACCACTTTCAATCTTTATCACCTTGTCTGGAAACCTGCCCCTGGAAGCCAGAGGGAATACACAAAGGCAGGAAGCCAGAAGTTTGACAGATTTGATTTTTCTGTAACCAGTGATATGTATTTCATAGTGGAGGCCTTTGAAAACATCTTGTCAGTCCCGTCTTCCTCTTTATATTGAAGGAGCTCCAGGCTGAGCAGCTTTGATGAATAGAGCACCAGCAGCATTGACCACTATGATACCTTGAGTTTGGCAGCCCTTTTGGTTTTATAAACCTTGAAGTCGTTCTAATAGCTTTCATAAAGTTAGTGAGATCCCYGAGGTATGATATGCTCCTTTATGAAACTCTACTTAGTAAGCAGTCCACTGCCTGTGACATAGTTTGGGGGCTGTCTCAGGCAGTTACAAAATGTAGAACAATTTGCTTCACTCTGAGGTCAAAACAGGAGTTGAGRCATGTTCTCCCAGACTGTCCTCCTTTTGCCAGGTACAAGTAAAAGAAAAGATATGATTCTGCTCTAAACCACCTTTGCATTCCAGAAAAATGGGCAGTTTGAAAACTCAAAGAAGCTGTAAACTTGGGCTACAAGCCTTACTTGCGCTCCCTTCATACACATTTCTCTCAGCTATTTCCTTTCACCTGCCAACAAATGTACACATATCTGCAAGTATGCACACACAGAGGAGACTTATTTCCTGCTGGTGATTCTAGATGAACACAGCCAAATGTCACTGAGGCTTTTTTAAATACTTAAATATGTTGATATTATACATGGTGCAGTCTGATTGATAGCACTAAGGCTTTATGCTGCGAAGGCAAGAAATAAAGTCAAGTGGCAAAGAATGTCAGTAATTTCCAATCTTAAACTATCCTAATACGCATTTAGGGCTTTGCCCTTATGCATGCTCCTTTTATAAAAGTACAAAAATACTAAGTCCTGGTCAACATAAAGAGAACAAACCATGCTACAGATTGTCTTATCAAACTTAACAGTTAGCCCTACAAACAAGAGCCAATCAGATCTTGGAACTTTTCTTTCCCTTTTCTCATAGGACCATAGAATCCGTAAGGTTGGAAGGGACCTCSAGAGGTCATCTAGTCCAACCCCCTTGCACATGAAGGATCACCTAGAGCATGTGGCACAGGGCTGCATCCAAGCAGGTTTTGAAGACCTCCAGAGAAGGAGAATCCACAACCTGTCTTGGCAGCCTGTTCCAGGGCTCTGACACTCACTGTTAAGAAATTTTTCCTTAAGTTCCTGTGGAACTTCTGATGCTTCAGTTTGTAGCCATTTCATCTAGTCCTATCAGTGGCCACCACTGAAATGAAGCTGGCCCTGTCCTCCTCACTTCCTCCCTTGAGGTATTTACAGACATGGATCAGGTCCCCCCTCAGCCTTCTCTTCTCCACGCTGAACAGGCCCAGCTCCCTCAGCCTTTGCTCATAGGGCAGATGTTCCAAGTCCCTGATCATCCTCCTAGTCCTGGGCTGGACTCTCTCCAGCAGCTCCACATCCCTCTTGTACTGGGGAGCCCAGAACTGGACACAGTACTCCCGATGTGGCCTTACAAGGGCTGTGTACAGGGGGATGATCACCTCCCTCGACCTGCTGGAGACGCTCTTCTTAATGCATCCCAGGATCCTGTTGGCCTTCTTGGCCACCATGGCACACTGCTCCATCATGGGCAACTTGTCGTCCACCATGACGCCCAGGTCCCTCTCTGTGGGGCTGCTCTCCAGAAGGTCAGTCCCCAGCCTGTACTGGTGTCTGGGGTTATTCCTCCCCAAGTGCAGGACCCTGCATTTGCCCTTGTTGAACTTAATGAAGTTTCTCACTGCCCAGTTGTCTAGTCTGTCCAGGCCCCTCTGGATGGTGGTGCAGGCCTCTGGGACACCCAGCTGCTCCTCCCAGTTTCATATCATCACCAAACTTGTTGAGGGGGCACTCCATCCCTTCATCYATGTGGCTAATGAATAAATTGAACAGGACTAGACTGAGGACTGTCCTCTGGGGGACACCACTATTATCGCCCTGTAAAAGTGCAAAGATGATTTCTCCGACCTGTGTGGGCATAGAGTTTTTGCTTATCTCTAAAGGCACTCAGGCCATGGCCATTTTATCATGCACATGAAGTGAAAAAAAATTGTAAAATAGTGTACCAAAATACCTTGGGGAATTCATAGAATACCCTATTTAAAAGTCTAAGAAAGTGAAAATAATGGAGAGTTCAGAAAAAAAAAGACTTTTGTGCATCATGAAATTGTAAAGAACTGTATGTGGTTTTGAGTTCTCATGTTTATGACCATGTACTTTCTAATAATTCTTGTTTGATTTAGAGTATAGTCTGAACTCTTTCCAAACCTGGAAATAAATTTTGGATTTGTCTAAAATTTAGGTAAGAGAAAGACGGCTGAAATATTACATCATGTTCATATATGGCATGCTGCTTTTTCCTCCAAATCGTCACCTGCCAGTCCCTACATTCTGGTTACCATACTCAGGCACATGGGAAAGTTCAGGTATGAATGAATTTCAGTCACTACATTTCACTAAATTTCAGTCACTATGGTTCAGCCAAAATATGGGACACGACATCTATCTGAAAGAAAGGAAACTATTCATTTAAATTAACATGCAACTGTGATAAGCATTTTGCTACTCCAGAGACATTTTTGAAAGAGAAAGTGTGTACTTAATGCACAGTTGTAAATGTAGAGAGGGGAGAAGGGCAAGCTTCTGTTGAGATCTACTCAGGCGTACATTTGGGTTCCTAGTTAAGCTTTGGAAGCCCCCTTGTTTCTATTCAAAAACAGCTTGAACAAAACACTAATGAATATACATAGATGCAACAAATCCTAACCTGGCAGAGAAACAGATTTTATGACCTAATATGTCTTTGCTGTCTCCAGATCCTAAAATTCTTTGAAGAATGAATCTATTTCCATAGAAATTTCTTTATCTACTGCCTAAATAATTCAAAGTATTTTTGCAGAGTGATATGAGTTGGCTGAATTATGTAGAGCTCACCTGCACTCTGATAAAAGGAGCAAATAAACAGATAATGAACCTTTAATAATAAAGGCCCTTGGAGGAATAGCAACTTTTTTTAAGCTACACTAAACAATTGCTCCATTTCTAGGCAACACAAACTGCTCCCTCAATAGTTTTGTGCTGTCCGTAATCCTGTTGAAATCTTGCTGAATAAATTGCTTTGATTTCTTCAATTTCTTATTTTTATCACTGTACTTTTCTCAAATTAACTATTATTCCAGTAATATTGAATCATACAAAACCTCTTGATTAAAGCAATATCAAACACAAGAAGTCTTCAGTATAGCTTAAATTACCATAGGGATCAAACCAGCATCATCTGCTTCTTTACGCTGAATTACAGAAACAGTGTAGTATGGCACACATTCCTCCCTGCCTTGTGATGCCAAAAACATTATTTGAAAAAGTTTGGCACTGCATATAATTTCCAGAAGTACAAAGAAGAAAATTTCAATGGTATATGACTCAACATACACCCTTAAAAAAGAGTTGACTTCCATTTTCTGTTTGAATCAATAACAAAATAAATTCCACCCACCCCTCCCCTCCTTTTTTTTTTTTTTTTTTTTTTTTTAACCAGCATTAGCTCCCTCTAATTTGAGCCAAAGTCAGCTGCTGTTGATTTGATATTGCTTTCCTTTGTGCTTTAGGCTAGGCTATGCAATTAATTTTTACTAAGGTCTGCTCAGTAATTTTACAGAAACCTACTATTTTTTACCAAAGACCTCTGGATAACTTTGTTCAGGCCTGCTCAGCAGGAAGCTGTTCTGGTTCTGGCTCTGGATCTGATGGTCTAGCCAAATGCTAGATGCTGTCCTCCTATCTGGGAACAGTAGCAGTGTGCTGCAAGGGCTTCCGAAGAGATCAAGGGATGTTATGGATATAGTGGCATGAATGTGCCTGCAATCTGGACAAAGTCTGGTCAAAATTGCTTTTATTCTTAATCCATCTGGAATCTGTTATTTGAGCTGATATGGTTTGCTTTTTATTAGTCTGATCTTTTTTATCTCTTGTTGGAGTAATTCCACAAATGTTACAGAATTATTTTTATTTACAGTATTGGTAAAGAGGGAAGAATCAGAGATCCCGTTTACTTAGGAGGTTTTCCTGGATTTAGAAATTATTATCGGATAGTTGTGATAGCATATGACAATTTTTTTTGATGATTACGTTGTTAATGCATTTTTGTCCCTTTTTTCATAATAGTTTATATTGTAGGTATTTTGATGGTGAGATTTAATGAAGTCTTCCCCTTCTAGTAAGTGCATTTTACTAATTCTTATTTATAAAATAGAAGATGATTAGAGAAAGTAAATTTTTTTGCTCCTTTTTCATATGAAACATGCCTTATTAAAATAATTGAAAAGCAATACATATTTGTGGAGAACAAAGGTGACTGAATAGTACCCTTTATACCACAGCCATATAACTTACGGTACACCATACCATAACCATGAATCTAAAAGCCATTCTGAAATCCATGGGAGCTAGACGTACTTCAGGGACAGAGGATCAATCATTTCTTAAGTATGAAAAGCTCAGAAAAGATTTCAATCGTCCAGAACATCTACTTTTGCCTCAAACCATTGCCTGACATATTGATGTATGCATTTTCTATATGCTCCTTTAACAGGCTGAGGAGAAAAATAATGCAGGCTTTGCTAAAGAAAGCATATATTCCTTACTGAACCTCAGGATAAGTAGTTGTCCCTCCCTGCCCCCTTAAAAAAAAACTAACTCAAAAAAAATTGCACTGCTTAGTATATATGTTATACTTTTAGAGATGTAAATATGGAAAAATATCAGGTATTGAAATGTCTTTTCTTTCCTCCTTGGTCCTGCAGCTGATATTCTCCACCTGCAACAAGGAGAGCAGAGGAGGTAGGGATTTCTATCATTTGCATGTTGCTGGATCCATGAAACCTTTCAAGCATTTACTACCTATTGATTTTTATGGAGCACTGGCTCCTAAATGCTTTTCTTGGTTTAACAAGTCATTTTTTTCTCCCCTTTAATGAGATGAAGACAATTCTCTGGCCAAATTTCTACATTCCTTCAAAATCAAAGAACAGTGTTGTTATTCTAATGTATGCTTTTCGATCAGTACTTGAAAACAAGTCAGAATATTTTACTGCTGTGCTCAGAAATATAATTACATGCCTTATAAAGTATAATCAATATTAGCACACTAAGGTAGAGAACAATCCAGATCTCTTAATTTGTCTACTTTACATATTAATACATTTTTCAATATATTTGGAAACAGTAGCCATTAAATATCATCATGACTTATAGAAGGAAGTGGAAATAGTCTGGGTCAGGTATACCTACTCTCCTTGTGCTTCCACAGAAATTTAAAACAATCTCAAATGACATTTATCTGGCCAATCAGACTAGTTTTATGTCTCCTTTTCCATAGCTGGGACAGTGCAAGGCATCCAGAGTAAGCTACATTAATTTTAACTAGACCCTGGGCCTGAAGGTTGTTTAATATATTTGGACTGCAGTTTCCTCCRCCTCTTCAAAGGCATGATTAACACGGCTGTTGGCAGTGCCACATCCAGAGCTCCAGCCTTCTGACTAACGCTTCTTGCAACCACACTAAAACACAGCTGTGGAGGCAGCTCTCCATTCTATCTCCCAGTTATTTCCTTGTAGCGTTTTATGGCCGGTTTGGTTTCACAGATCAATGCTCCGTTTTTAGGACACACAGGAAATCAGACCCCGGGAGTGAAGGCGGAAGAGGAAGACTGCTCTGTTTCACCCTGTCAACCTGGTGCAGTCTCTGGGGACAATTATGGCACCTATGAATCACCAAATTAAGCTTCTATATTAGCCTCACCCTTACAGTGCAACAGCAGGGCAAGGGAGAACTTGCTCTAAGACCTTCAGTTGCTATTAAAAGCCTCTTTTAAGCATCCTACGATGTGAGGAGTCAGCCTGGCACTTATAACTTAACCTTTAACTTTGTATTTAAGATTGATGGGGTATCGCTAACACAAAAATGATGAATGTTGAATATTATTATTTGGAAAATGTGCTGTTTAATGATATATTACCTAGAATTGTCCATTTGTTTCAAAGATAGCACAAAAACCAACATGCGGGTGGCTCTATCTGCAAAATAACATTTATATCTAGCAGTTGCTTGGTTGCTACTGAAACAACATCAAACTCTCTTCTACCCATAAACATCAGCCTTTGGATTGATCCAGGGCAGGGCCAGCTATAAAAAAAGGCTGTTTGCTGCTAACAAACTCAGTAGACTATCCTAACATGATTAGGGAACTCTAGGACTTGGCTATGAATACAGAATTATATGATTTCAACAGAGGCAATACATGCTGTAATATTAAGACGGCACCATGAGATTTAAGAACCTATCCTACCCAAAAAGAAAATCAGATTTCAAAAATATTAGGGTCATGGTAAACTGAAGTCTGCTGATACTACTAATCATTAAACTGTGATACTGAGATACAAGTCAAGCTCATGCTTTTTGCATCACAGAAGAGCCTTGAGTTATTAAAAAAAAAAAAAAGCCAGTATTGAGTTGTCACAGGATGCCATAGAATGAAAGACCTTTGACCCTGCACCAGACCCAGTCATTTCTAAATCATAAAAATATGTGATTACACCAATCCTCCCTTATGACTAAACCTCCCATTTACTTTTTAAAATGGATCTTTTGTGTTCCTTCCGCCCTCATCTATTCTCACTGCCTGAAAATTATATGGAGTGCCAACCAGGCCACAAGAAGGCGTGAGGCAAAACTCTCATGCTTCAAAGTCTCTGAGCCTTGGAGGCATCAGCGGCCTCCACCAGTCTTGCTGAGGGCCTATGGGACACGTCTGCACCCATCAATGGGGCACTTTGTGTGGGCCCTCCTCCTTCCTGGCTCACCCCTTCCTCTGTGGCTGCTCGGAGAGAGCTTGCTACAGCTCTGTGCACACAGAGATGCTCTGCCCTGGGGCAGCCGCCTTGAATAACTGGCCTTGAAATGAGAAGGTTTGCTCTTCTACTCTTCTTCTTTCATTGCCATTCTTCCTCAGGCGCTGCTTGCCCTTAAAGATAAAAATGTAGGAGCCTACAACAGTCAGCGATGGATCGCAGTGTGTTCCCTAAAAGGGTGCGAAGGAGGTGAGTTCCTGCTTCTGGGTGCCATTCAGGTTAAAACAAAACAAAACAAACAGTGAAAAAAAACCGAAGTCAACAGTATGGTAGCCAGTATAAAAATAAATCTTGTAAAACAGGCAATCCAACATTTGTTTATGCTCACTTAACCTGTTTAACAGACTATTAGCAGGTCATAACTTCCCTAAGCATCTCTGTATAGATGAGCCCTTAGTGTTACCTCCTTAACACTTGTAGAAGAAGTAAGAAAGCAAAGAGATTTGAAGTTCATTTATAACCGGGTTCGGCAAGTAACAGTGCACTGAGTGTTTTTCAAACTGCCTTTTGGACTTGGAAATACAGAAGTGGATGTTTTGCTCTTACCACTTGCCCCCTGTTAACAGAGCAGCCCACTACTGTCAGCTCCTATGGACTAGTGCAACAGCTACAGGCTGAAAATTGGAGTCAGACAGAAAACAGCCATTGACAACTGTGAAACAGCAAAAATCTGCCTGTTTGCTTTGGAAATGGAATTGTGTTTGGGGACATGTGTTAACGAGATGCTTGGTTATTCTGCTATCCACGGACCTTGTTATTTTTCTGCGGTGAAAGGCCGTGAGGAAAAATGAGGAAGACGTTTTGAAAGACACTGCAGGGGAAAGAGAAAAAAAAAAAAAAAAGCATTCAGGAGACGTAAAGAAGCCAGGAGCAGCGTTTACTAACAGAATACGTGCTGCAGGGACTCTCTGTGCATTCCAGGCAGCTTTGCTTGGCATTTGTACAAGCTTGTATGCGTTTCTTGAGCAGTAGTCCCATTTCTTTCTCTAGATGTTTGTCTCTGTTGTCCTTACATACCCTAGCTTATCAACTTTGCCTATTTTTCTTAGGAAAAATGAAATAAAAAAAAAAAGAAAAAAATAGAGAAAAAAAAAAGAACTTCTATCAGTACATAAAGTGCTCCAGGCAGATTTTCAACTGGAAAAATATTAAGGAATGAAAGGGCATGAATAAGTGATTTTCTATGAACAAGAATAAAATGTAGTCATGAGAAAGTATATATAAAATAGAGCTGAGTTGTCATCAGGAGCCCACACGTTGCTCTGATAGCACACAAATGTCCATCCTGACACTTGAATGCCCGGACATATCTGCATGATTCTCTTTCTCAACATATTATCGGGAAGCATTCTTTAAAAGTTGCCCTAATAAATGGTTTGAGGAAAACTTATACTTTTCATTAAAATGTAAAATGTTTCTGTAGAGAAAATATATAAAACAAGCATAAATAAGTTGAGGCACTTGAAGTATGACATTCTTTGCAAATGAAAATCTGGGTCAAGATTCTGTTAAATATAATAAATGTAATTCTCGGGGGAAAAAAAAGATATAAGAGAGAATAAGAAGGTCCATTTGCCTTTTTTACACATTATCTGCCTCAGCAATCCTTTAAAGCATAAGCTGGAAATGAAAAAAGAGAGAGAGCAATTTCTAAGTAAAAACCCTATACCTTTTCTTAGGCGAGGAATTTGTCAAGTGTCCAAGGAAAAAAGAAATACTTGCTCTTACTGCTTTCTTTATGGAGAAAGAACGAAACAAAATTGGGCCCTCGATTGTTCTAGGCTATGAACTTGCTCAGTATTTGTTCTACTTTGCAAAATTAAATGAGACTTTATTCTGCTTGCCCTTCACTTTCTGCTTGTTACCAGGTCTATCCACTTTAAACATCCAAGTGTAGAACTTCACTGCAGCTGAAGTTACCATCTACCTCTGTGGCTGATACCATCTTCCCTTCTCTCCTCAATGGCCCTGCTTTCGAGTTGGGATTACAGCAGAACAGACCCAGAAGGTCTTTAGTTACTGTGGAAAGATACCCTATGTATGAGACCCACCTCCCATGCAAATACTTTGCAGAGTATTTCCTGCTGTGGAGGCACGCTATACTAGGCCTTTACTCTACTGTTACTGGCATGTTGGGCATTTTTTTTGTGGGATATGGGGACTTGTAGTGCTTCCTCTGTGAGTCCTTGGGGAACAAGCATCTACTACAGAGCAGACAGTACGAAGGACTAGGCTGGGTGCTGGTGTGCTCCTCTAGACTGTGCTCCTCTAGACCTTTAAGAGATGTAGAAAATTATATCCTTTACATACCAAGGACCAATCTTATTCTTAACAAGGTCAATGGCAAAGCTTCAGTTTACTTATGTGGAAACAAGATCAAGTCCTTGGTGGCTGGAATTAGAGCTGGGAAAAGAAAATGCTCCTTTTTCTGGAGCAGAAAAAGACATTGAAAATTACAAAGAAGGTTGTGGTTACATGGACATTTTTCTACTGTGGTGCTGGCTAAAATAGCCCTGCAGCCCTCTTCCCTGCCCTCTTTTTGACAAAATTTGTATATAGAGTCAAATTACTCTTGTAACTGGAAACAGTTTTGGTGAAGATAATAATTTTCTAATGGATTTGATCCCTAATATAGTTCATACTGTGGTTCCCACATGCTTTGCACAGGCACAGAACAGAGGGAGCAGGAAGAACTGGCCAGGGAGGTTAGGAGACTGGGAGCTGCTTAAACTGCTTTTTAAGAACACTCACAGACCATCAAGATATGATGCAGATGGCTAGGCAAATCTCCTTCCTCCCCCTCTCTTTTTTTTTTTTTTTTTTGCCTCTGAAATTACATCTTCTGAAATTACAGAATTACCTTCATATAATGCTCTACCTGCAAGTTATGTCCACAAATTGAGTTTGGTGCCTGAAAATACCAATTAATATATTTTGTACTACTTTGCTAAGCAAATTAGAAAATTTTACAACTACTTCGCCATTTATTTCCTAACCATTTTTTCYCCATCTTCTTTTTTTTTTTCTTTTCTTTTTTCCTGCTGTTTTTCCTGTTTCCATTTCCAGACAAAAAGTGTAAGAAGTAAATGACAGTTCTAGTCTTTCCTCTCATTGCTAGTTGCATGGCCCTAGCCGCTCCGGCCTTCCAGAGCTAGTAATGGAGAGCAAGTCCAGGTAGCTGAGATGACCCTCACCCCTATCACAGTAGAAAAGTTTACTAAAGCTCTCATAAGTATTTAGGCATGATGTGCAATAGATATAATGTGAGTTATTGCCACTTTACAATCCACAGCTTATCACTTAAACCACATGGGCTTGCCTATGTGCTTGTCCTTAGGCAAACGTAAAGCAAGCTGGCTTTCTTAAGTCTCTTTTAGAGAAAGCTAAATTAAAGGCTTTATTGTCTATATATAATCAAATAGTTTTAATGTAGTATTCCCTATAGGGAGATGATCTGCTATAACTTACCCTGCCTTCCAGTTTATTTTGTCTCCTAGCTTTTCTCCATCTCCCTTCACCCCAGCCTTCCTTTTCATGTTTCTTATCCTTCCTTTTACATGTGCTGTGAGTTTTAGAGGCTGCTTGCCAGCTCGGATAGCCATGGTGGGTGCCCCTGTGGCTGGATTTCAATTCCTTTTAACTCCACAGTTTGCAAAACCCTTGGCAGGAGGCATGCTCTTTAGGTGCACCCACTGTCATTTAGGCAGAAAGCAGCAATCAGCAGCAGTGGCATGAGTCTTTGTGCTCTTGCATTAAGGCAGGCTGTGGCCACGGCAAAACATACCATTTAGATTTGCTAAGTTTCTGATGTATAGTTTTGGAAATCGTATCCTGCTACATTTGCAGGGTTTTGGTCAAATCGATTACAGGCTGCAATGAAATGATCTTACTCTATGGCATTAAAGGGTTAACATTTAACAGGGCTTGATCCACAAACGTGCAGATATTTCTCTAGCCATTTCAAAAGCATGTCACATTTTCTAAATTGGGAAGATCATTGCATGTGGCAGCCAAAATCAGGACTGGTCTTCGACTCCTGTTCCTGTTCTCTGCAGGCTGAATTCTCTCCAGAATTGCCTATTTTCCTCATTAGGATACAATTACTGTTTTCTCCATAGCCAATCAGCCACATACTCTATTTGTATCTCCTCTTTTGGATGTCAAAACAGGAAAAGAGCAAAGGCAGTTTGGGGCAATATATTTACTCCTTGTCAGTGGGAGATATTTCTATTAAAAGGGTTGAACTCTTTCCTGATACAGCCAAGGTCTTTTGGAGTTGTCAAGGTAGATTTTCTTTCAAAATATATGGCAGCTGACAAAATAAAAGTTTTCTGTGGGAAGAGAACAGACTTTTCAGCCTTTACTTTAGGCAGACTGAACAGTGCTAAGGACAGGTCAAAGATAATGAGCTGTGATTGTGAAAACCATGTATAGGAGAAAGAAGTAGTGATGTGTCATTTCAATCAAGAGAGCGGGAGGCAGAAAAGCATTTGTCTTCTGCTTTGACAGGAAGAAATATGGCTCCTCTTGCAGCACCGTCATCTCCCCATAGCAGATACTGATGTGAACTCATGCTGTTCCTGGCCCTCCTGAGAACTGAAAGTGGAGTCCACTTGGTCTGCAGCAAGACTCACTTGCAAAACAGTACACAGGGCCTTCCAATTCAAAAGGAAAGCCATCAGAAATTAAACAGAATATGCATGACTGAAGATGACTTCCTACTGCCTCTATTTAAAGAATATCCTTTTCGTACACTCATAATGTACACAAGAGAAATGATTACTATGATACACCCTGTCTCTGACCAAAGATTGATCACCAAATAATTAAAGGGTATCTGTTTATGTTTTTTCTCAACAAAGACCTGCTAATTTTGTTGTTGTTGTTTATTTGGGTAATTCTGTCAAAATTTACTAAGTACACAAGAGGAAGAATAGCCTTTTAATATAATATTTGGATTTACGTATGTGTGCATCTATGCATATATCTAAAAGCAATATTTTAAATCTCTATGTTTGTCAAAGAATTTAGCATAGAAATTAGCATAAGCAAATGCAAAAAAAAAAAAACCCACCTTTTTATTTAAATGATACATTCTTTGTCCCTGCAAAAACTGAACCTAGTAGGTAAATCCCAGAAAGCCTGACAAATGTAGATTTTTTTTTCTTCTAGGGAGGAAGAAAAGAGCACCTGCAGGTGTAACTTGGCAGTACAAAAAAAAAAAAAAAAAAAAAAAAAAAAAAAAAAAAAAAAGAAGATACTGCAACTAAATGGAACATCTTCATCTCAGTAAAAGAGAAATGCTGATTGGTTCAAATCAACTCTCAGGGCTCCTACATTCCCACTCCCATTTTCTAGACATTTCCATGGGGCTTTGAGATCAATTACTTTAACCAGAAATTTAAGTGGAATGGGCAAGTTTATCCAATTGAAACATCACCTTATTTTAAACAACTCTTCATGGATGCCAATCTATCTGTGATATACATCCTCTTCTCAGATAAAAAAAAAATTGTTGTTTTAAAATAGATCAGAACAAAAATCACTATGGGCAATCAGCAGATCTGATTACAAATTTAATAGCCTGATTCACCCCTGCTCTGCTTCATGTTTTGCAGCAGTGTGAATCCAGTGCTTTTTATTCTACCACTCTACACACAATCTGGAATAGCACAGCAAGGACTAAGTTTCTGGGAGCTTAAACTTATTTTGTTTTATTATTGTTTGTTTGTTTGTTTGTTTTTGTTTTTGAGTGCAGCTTTTTTTGTTTTGAGTTTTACATTCCCCTTTAGAAGCATTCTGAAGATCCTCCTGAAGGGCTTGATGAATTTATTAATACAGCTTGATTAAAACCTCCTTTGACTCCAGTTTGAGAGAATTAGTTCAGGAACACATGCTTACATCTCCTCTACAATGTTCACTGCAAAAGATGTGTGAACTTTCTTTTTTCTATTTTGGACTCAAAAAAGGAATATTAGAATAGGTAATACAAACTTTTCTCATAGCTAAAACCTAAATGAGGTTCTTTTGCAAGTTTCTGAACTTTAAAACTGGTCATCAATAGTACTTAGCTTCCTTTGCTAAGTACTGTTCCAGGAATGGATGTACAGCCACAGCTTGGCAGTGATGTTTTGAGAGAGCCAAAGTGGTCATATATAACTTGTAAACACTTTTTTTTTTTTCCTGATTTAAAATCCTGTGATGAAGAAGATGATTGCAATTTTAATCATAGCATCTAATATTTCAGAAAAGAGGTGAAGCTTATGAGTACTGCAATGCAAAGAATTCTAAAAGCTGATCGTTCATCTCAGAACAAACTAGTGGCACTAGTGATCCTTTTGTGGTGATCCTTTTGTGGCTTCTGCTCAAAAATTAGCAAAGATTTCCTCATTTAAATATGATCAAAACTCTCTCTCTTCCATTTTGAGGGACTATATTTTCTAGAATAGAAATCATTAAATTAATCCTTGATAATCCAAGGGAAGAAAGAAAGGGAACTGTTAAAGCACTTTTGTGTATGCTTATTAAAAATATGATAAAATTTCCCCATTAAAACTACTACTTTTCTATCCAAGTTATAATAAATACTGTATGACATACATTTCATAAATGTTCACGGCATATGACTGTGGTTTCCCTGGAAATTGCATGGCTTGTGTGCATCATAGGCTGGCAATTTTAATATGATTAGATGAGAAGGAAAAAGAAGAATTTCTTATGACATTTCAAAGCTTCTTATAGAATGGTACTCTCACCTATAATTGCCAAACAAGAGTTGCCACAGGGACATGGACTATTATTTAAAAGGTTTATAAGCTTTTTTTCCTAAAAATAATGATAAAATTAAACATTGCCCTTTAAAAGCTTTTAAAAATATGTTCCTTATCTTCTCCCATTCAGCAGCAGTGCCTGGCTTAGGGAAGGAAAGAGGATGTGCATGATTACTTAATGTCGGATGATATCCTAAATGACACTGTTAGAGATTAAGACACTTGAATTTTTCTAAATATGTATTTTAGTGCTCTCTAAAGGTGCTAAAATGACAGCTCTGTAGTCTGAAGTCTTCTCTTTACCCAGCAGTGGGCATAAGACAGGAACATTCAATCCTTGCTCCTTTCAAACAATTCTTAATCTGTCTGCTACAACTGCCTTTCGGGATCCAATGTGGTGAGATTTGCACTAAGGATTTCTGGAGACACATTAATAATTAGATTGAAGACTATTGACATTTTTCACCTAGAACATTCAGTATCTGTATGTTTTACTCACTTGGATCTCTTATTCAAGAAAGTAGGCTCTGTTTCTGATAATCAGTCCCATCTATTAGATTTACTTGATTGTTAACCAGTTTGATATCTGAGAAAGTACCTTTATCTAGCATATACCTGAATACTTCTTTGGTGTGAAAGTGCATCTGAGGAGAGACTGGAGACAATTTCCAGAGAAGTGAAAAAAGCTGATTAACATTCAAAAAGACTCTTTCTTCAGAAAGGAAGTTTACCTAGGGTAACTGCAGGGTGGGAATGTCCTTTGAAACGGTGTTAATTGTACCTTGGTTCAAAGAACTCTTTGAAATTCCTGTAATGCAATTATGCTAAGTCAGAGGAAGTTGAAAGATTGTGTATTGGCAAAAATGCAGTTAGAATCCTACTTGAAGTCATGTGTCAAAAGTGCTATTGATGATAACATTGACAGCTGCCCCTGCTGACTTCAAAGATTGTTCCCTCTCTGTGGAGTGGAAGTTGAGTTCACTGAACTCAGCTAGCAAAAGGACAAACCATGACAGAGCCACTGTTCCACATCTTCAAGAAGCAGAAATGGCACTATGCCACTTAACTGCAGCACATCAAAACGCAGCCCAGCACCTTTTAACAAGGAAGATATAATGTCTGCATTCTCCCAAATAAAACCCAACATCTGTACCCCTTACAACTGCTAGTCACCATACTTTGTGTACCTTCATGGTATCTATCTGAGCTCATGCATGGATAGACAGAAAGGGATCTCTGTGCCTCTCTGCTTTCTCCATTCATGTGGGAAAAATAAAAGTGCCCTGTGTGAGTTACGGAAGAAAGACTAAATACAAAAAGTAGCTTCTGCATTTGTTTCTGAAGGTACTGAGGTTCTCAGGGTTTATGATCTCTTCCTGGATGTGAGTTCCTTGGTTATGGATGGGCCATGCGACTGAGTGCTTGAAGGTAATTTTTGCTCTGTTACACAGTGCTTCAAAATGATGAATGGAATCTGAACTGAGGAATGAATACAGAACTTAACCTTCAGGAATAAAATGCATTACAGTCTGTATCGCCCAGTGTTTCATAATCCGCTACTCAACAAAAATGTTTGCATAGTTTGTGGTTACTTAGAACATTTCTTTCTTTTTATATGCCAAATAGATATTTTGTTGAATTGCAGTTCAAAAGCCTGGTGTGCTCATTTTGCAAATGATAAGCTACAGATGAAGAAGACAGGCATCTCACAAGATCACACCCTATGCTTGGATGTGGCTGTCAATGTAGGGTAAGAATGACAAATTATCTTTCGTGGCAGACTCAAGATTACAGAAAATAATGTAAGAAAGGCCTAAAATTTTCTGCCTACAACAAATTTAATTATTTGAAGTCTGCCTGTTATAAATGTTCTATCCCATGAAACATTTTAGGACTGCTGTCCCTCAGTTTTCTTCTCTGGACACCTACTTGACCACAGCTGTAGCACAGAAAGTTGAATTTATCTCAATGCAAGAGGACCAAGAGGGTGGCATAGGTTTCAGGTAAACAGCTCTGTCAGATATGTGGTTCAAAGACTACACCACAGCTGAGCAGATCTACTGGTGTAAATGTTTCTTTCTGAGTTCAAGAAAAGAGCATGAAGATGGTTTCCACCTGGCCACAGGCCTGTGTTTCCTTTTTGCACTAGGTCATAGGATCCTGATGACAATTTGTTTTTTTTTTTTTTTTTCACGTAATGCTCTTTATGTTAGTGTTTTAGATCCTTGTGCTCAAGGTAGTTTATTTGCACTCATTTCAGAATTTTGCTTCTGATTTTCCACTCTGAAAATATCCTGTACTATTTTGTGTCAGAGATATATAATCAGTATATTATTATTACTCTAAAGATTATGTAAATGTTCTAAAATTGTAAAAAAATTAGTTAAAAATAGCTAATTTCATCTTTGTAAGTATTGGAAATAAAATGTTTTATAATTTGTTCAATTTTAAACCAAAATATTTCACTGGAATGTATAAAAACATCCTGATGAATCCTTAAAAATTAACAAGTTTGACATCTAGACATCATATTCCATAGGTAGAAGATGACTTATCCAACTGTATTTACAAATTGTATATACACAATATATATTTACTGTATATACACAATATTGTGTATGCAATTATCATATTTCTGCATGCAGTTACATTAACATTTTTAGCCATTTTGGGTTTCCAGCATTTTGGTTTCAACTGTATACAGGCCTTCAGATGGGATCCACCAACTACAACAACATAGTACTAGATAGGGCTGCACATTAGGGTTTGCGACACTCAGAAATACACTGCTGAATTGAAAAAAAAATGGAACTTTGAAGGTTTCTGTAGCTCATCCATTATTAAGCTAGATCCCAGCTTGCACCAATGGATATTCAAAGGCTTATGATTAAAAGGATAACAGTAGTAAAATACTGCAGTTCCTAGTTCTTTAGGAACACAGGACACAGGTAAGAAAGGAATACCTGGGTCATTAAATTGGGTCTGCACATAATGATGCTTTTTATGGACAATGACATCATGCAATACTTTTTATAAACTGTTCAGATTCCAACTTAATGTCGATCATTTGTTTAATATTACACTTAGTAGAAGGCTGCTCCAGACTGTCAGTCTTCCAAAGTTAGAAAACTTGTCATCTAAAATTTAATCTATGGTCAGTGAGTCACAGCTTTGTCTTAAATTCTATGCCGTCATGTCTAGCTTTGCAAAGAAGGGCAGTTCACCTCTTCCCAAAGAAGCACAACAGAGGCTCCCTGTGCAGAAATGTACAGAAACCTTCTCAGTGTGCCTAGGATAGTGAACACAAATGCTGCTGCCTAGCACAGACTGAACACTGCTGCCAGATAACCTTCCTAATCCAACCAGTGTATCTCACCCTCCATGCAATGCAATGGATCTTTGACGGCAAAAACTGCCTTGTCTGCATTGCTCTAATTGATGGTCTCCTTTTCAAAAAGCAGAAGGACGCTTAATTCTTTTCCATAGAAAATTCTGAAAATAAGATGGCATTCTAGCTATCTTGCTGTTTTAAAATTCAAAGACTGTGTAGAACATGGTCGGCTGGCAAAAAGAAGATTTTGAAAAAATTCACGGTTAAGATTTTAAGTATTTTCTCCCTCCTTCACTCTATATATCACATTTGCATGTTCTATTCTAGTGAGTTGCATTAACATATTGTAGTCAGAATCGATTACTTGTAAAGGAGTTTTAAATCTCCCTATGCGTTTACTTAAGCTATTACTCCTGAGATAAGTGAACCAATACTGGCAAAGCAGTACTGCTAGTATTTTTGTAGTTTCAACATGGAAGGAAAAGTCCTGAGAGCAGAAGATGCTTCTCAGAGCATTTCAGTACTGAGATGAAAGTTTGGTCAGCACACACAGTTTCACTAAGGAAAGTAAATTGAGCCGATTTTCTAGTTTTCTAAAAGACCTCTTTAATTCTGAGTCCAGAGTGCGGGACCTCTTGCTTTTAAACTACTATGCCTGGTGGTTATCTACTGTGTGTTTGAGTAGGAAATGTTAAGGAGGTAGCATTTACTTATCTGGACTTCTTGGGTTTCTCTGCCACCCTTTACAATGGGATAATCAGTACTCAAAATGTGAACAAATCTCAAGCAGATATCAATAGTAAAACATTTGATGTTCCATTTTCTTTTTTTTTCTTTTCTTTTTTTTTTTTCTGATTGCTTTTAGTTGATGCTAGGAAACAATAATTTTAAGTGGATTAATTACAAAGAATAAGTTAATTTGATAATAAAACAAATGCTACATTCTCATTTTTTGATGAATTAAGATAGGTTATTGGATTTATTGCTTTATTGCTTCTGAATCTATGAGTCTTTGAATCTATGAATCTTTCCAAATCACATATGTGTTTCTTCTTCTGCTTTTAAGATTATCAGGAGATGACACTCATTTTTTTTCATCTCCTGCTGGCAGAAATTCACTTTCTGAAAGAGGACTCCACACATCAC
>NW_020455516.1:0-45260 GCF_003342845.1 Nothoprocta perdicaria
GGTGGAATGGAATTCCATTTGAATATTTAACTGAATCAATGTACTTGGAATGTGACAATGATCATCTCCCCACCTGAGTCTCATTTTTGAGAGTTGGAGGAAAAGAAATTTAGAACTTTACATCTGTAGCAGAAGTTGTGGGTCCTATTCATCATCTTTGTCCTCGGGACTCTGTGGCACTCCAACCTTGCAGTTTGTAAGGAGACTTAACAGATTGTGTGCGAGTGCAGCCCGAGGCAAGATTGGATGGATAGAGCCTCATCTCTCATGGATTTTTTCTTGCTAGTCTCATTACTATCAGCATTATCTTCTATGACTTCTGTGAAGATAACAGAACTATCAATATTAATATAACTTCCCAAATGAATCATGAATCAGAAGGGCGGAACTGCCCATTGCCTAAAGGACCATGAACTGGAACGATGTAACTGTCCATTTCCTATTGATTTGTTGTTACACTCTAGGTTTACTTGCAGTATAGCTGTTTAGATTCTGTTAGTTTTGATGATTTCACTATCTGCACTTAACCCACAATCCTCTTGATTTATCAATCATTTCTTAAAACGCTTTAAGCTATAAATCTTGATTTTTTTTCCCCTTCCTATTTCTATAAATTTTTTTAAAGGCTTGTTTTCTCTTTATTAGGAAATGCTTTGCTCCCTAAAATTTTTTAAAATACCACACACACATTAAGAACAGTGCAAAGGTATTGCAAACCTGTCCAAAAATGGTGCTACTTCTAAAGAAATGGAGGCAAAAGACAGTGCTACTTCTAAAGAAATGGAGGCATAATAGCACAAAACCTGTGTTTTGGCAAGGATTCTGAGACTGTGACATGAAAAGCAAAAGTCACAGTTGTTGCCTATTTTTAATGTATAATCATGTGTATCTACATACATTCTTCCATGTTCTGCATGCACCCTCAATGGGAAATATTGTTTTCCTCTTAAAGCACTTAAAGAACAATATTTACATTCCAAAGATGACTGCAGGTTGACCTTGGCCTATCAATTCTTAGAGAGATTTGACTGCATTTCTTAGAAAATAAATGTCTGTGCCAAAACCAAGTTCTAAAATGTAACTGACAGCTCCCTTCTTTCCAAACCTTATCCTTAAAAGTAACCAATAGAAAAACAAATAAAATGAATCCTAAAACATAAGAAAAATTCRCTACTCTGGGCACAGAGCTGAAACTTACTAACTGTTAGAAGTTTTTCTTTGTTCAGCTTACAGGGTGTTAAGAACTAACTTTATTACATCAGGAGTGGTTCAGAAGGTAATGACTCCTCCTCCTGGGATGCACCCAGGATCATTGCAAATGTCTATTATAGCTAGTCCAGAACATCTTGAGTTAGAGTATTTAAAAGGTCTTGGACATATGATGTATTTGATCAATTTAGGTTAAATTAAAGCGAGGTTTTGTAGTGTTACTTGGTTCAAAGTTCCTATATTGTCCTATTTAAGTCTTAAGTTCTCAGATGAGCCTACCACGCATCTCCAATTTTTGTCTTCCAAAAGGAATAAATAACCTGAAACCATTTCCTCTCCATCACCCTTTCCCTGTTCCAAATCCATGCACAGATCCTTCTGTTTTGCTTAGACAGTACTGATTTAGCAGCAGCTATATAGCTTCTGGATCTGAGAAGCAGTGTGGGTTCAGAGATAGTGATTTCAGGTCATCAGTTGGTATTTTCTCTAGGCACAATATATTGTGAAAATAACAGAATTAGAACATTAACAGAATTATAACAGAAAATAACAGGAAAAAACAGAATTAATACAGATGTCTCCATCTMGTAGTCCCTTGCACAGTATGGATGGGACTCATTTTTGAAAGCAAAGTATTCATTCTCTGAACATCTTCTCTGCCACTGCCCTGTCCATTTAGTTCTCCTCATGACCGAGCACCCATTTGTCAGGAAAATAAAGCCATGTGTCTTTTGAAAATATAACAAGTTCTCAGCTGCATGGGTGTTTTGGTGAATAGCTTCTTGAGCTCAAGTAAAAGCCTTTAGGATCTCAATTTGATGCGAGCAGTAACTTCCAAAAGTTTGGAATAGGCCTAGACGAATACTTGGAAGCTAGAGTCAATAGCCTTAAAGTGTGTCACATATCTCAAACCCATTAAAGCCAGAGATTAARAAAAAACTCTAAATTGCAGTTCTAAAAATCTTCAAACAGTTCCAGTCTCACTCTTAATGTAGTCATACTTGCATTTTTTTATCTCAATTTTCCACAAGGACATAGAAGGCTGCTTCTATTCATGCCTTAAAAGTCTTCAGTTTGGATAAAACTGAATATTCTAGTTCATGCTTAAAAGAATCACTATTGAGAAACAAGTTATTTTCTTTCTTTGCCCCTTTCTGCCTCATGAACCTTAACACAGCAGTCATTACGAGAGGATACAGATCGTTTAAGAGAAAGAGATGAATATCTTTTGCTATCTTCCCTGCTCAWACCATGGCCATGTTTAATGTCTTTGTACATGATTGTAAGAGAGCCAGCCCAGATTCCTTCTCTACCTGAGGCAACACTTGTGTCCCTGTTGGGTAGATAAAAGCTATTTTTATGCAAGGTGATGTTTTCCATCATTCTGTAGCAGTGAGAGGAAGGGAGGAAACTATTAAAAAAAAAAAAAAAAAAAAAAAAAAAAAAAAGAGAGAGAGAGAGAATATGATACCGTNAGAGAGAGAGAGAGAGAATATGATACCGTCATTTCAGACACTTGATTGGGGTAGGAGAAAACAAAGTTCCATTTCTTATTCCAACTTAATAAAATATATCTATTTTAATTTCAGTTCTCTCTTTTCCTGTAGCAGTAAAGGTTTTAATCACAAAAATATTGTCTGCTCTTGCCATAAGCCATATAACCAAGGTGTAATAAGAGACCTGCTGTTGTCATCACTTATTTCTTTTCCTCTTCCCTTCTCCTTCACTCTGGAGGATCTTTAGTTCCACTACAAAACATAGGATCTTTCTCTTGTATGTGTTTTTCTTAAAGGCTACAGTAGTACAATCTAGCTGGCTGTTGTAGCACCTTTTGCAGTTTGGTTTACTACAAAGCAAAGTCCCGGCTGATTCAGAGATCAACAGCAGTGCCTAAGAGGACTTCTCTGGCCCTGGCAATAAATGCAGCCTATGCCGAGTGCTCAGCCAGGCTCAGCTATGCATCAATGTCACCAAAGCAAGTTCCAGAAAGGTCTCTCTGCTGGGACTGCTTTAAAGCCCAATATTTACTATGAAAAAAACTGCTTAATTTGCTTTGCTGTGTTTAAGGGGAAAGGACAGTTTGTATCTTCTGTGTAAACAAGCAGCCTTTCCCCAAAGAAATACTGGACTTTATTAGCTATGCTTTCTGTGAATATAAAAAAGCATGTAGTGCTTTTGCTCAGGCCAGGAGAGGTCAACAATATATCTGTAGGCTGAGACAAGATAATTAGCTATTGAAAATAAGAGTGATCTAAGTGACACAGAAACTGTAAGAGACTGGCAGTATTTTAGAGGCAAACAAATCAGGTTTAATAGAAGATCAGAGCCCAGGCACTTTGGTAATGAGATGCACAATATGTTCTACAGCTTGTGCAGTCTGGGTGGATGTCTGTGGAAATCTGGATGAGGGGAATGTGTGGTTATAACTAAGTTTCCTTGCTTCACAGGTGCCCTTAACATACCAGCTTTGATTACACAAGCCCCTGCTCCACTAAAACAAGAGGCATAAAAATGGTTTGTGTTTCAGTGCTGATGTTAGCACAGACTGCAAAAGGGAACAAGGCCTAATAAGAAAAAGATGGGATCTTGCAGAAAACCCCTATAACACAAGATCGCTTTTACTACAAACTCAAATCACCTCTCGCAATTGAAAACTCCTATGTAATTTTTAACTTTCTTGGGTGACAACTTTAAACCCCAGCTGCATTGGGGAGTAGTAGCCATCTTTTGGATTACAAGGAAAAGGGTAGACTCAACAAAGATGGTTTTGTTAGCTGTTACTGCTGGGATTTTCAGAGCTTCCTGGGGAAATCTAAATGCTGTGAGGTTGTGGTGGTTTGGTAACAAACAGTCATGATCCATTTTACCATAAGAATTTGGCAATATTTAAAATGGGGAGTTTAATAAGAGTACTAATGTTCTTGTGGTAGCAATTGCTGTCACTCTCTTAAGAACACAGACAAAAATGAGATGAGATGGAGGTACAAAATCATTTTAGATCCTATATTCTCTTCCCTGCATCTCTTTAGGGAGAAGGATTAAAATACGTCAAAGCAAAGATAATGATCAAAGGTAACATTACCTTTCGAAGCTTGCAACAAGAAACCTCTCGGAATATAGTAGCAGCTGTTCCTTTATTCCTTGTTTCTTTAGCCAATCTCAGGATTCATATGTATTTTAAGAAGCTTATGATGTGTTTTGAGGATAAGGGGGCAGGGCAGGAAAATGGCCATATTGTGCAAAGATTTTTTTTTTTTTTTTTAATGACTGCTTCTCTAGGCTGATGTGAAGAGCTGACACAGGAAATTCTGGTCTAGGAATTTTTAAGCTGCAAAGCAGTAAATACGAGTGTCTTTCCCTGGCAGATATTTTTGTTATCCTTTGTTGCTTTTCACATTTGCAATAGTATTTTGAAGTTGCTGCAATTGACCATCATCTATTTAATGTTTTTATTTATGTTTGGATGGCAAAATAAAATTGATAATTATTATTAATAATTTATTCAACATTCCTAAGCCTATTTTGGGAATTAGTTAATTTCTAAGCATCCCCAGTGAACTCTGAGCAGAGCTTCATTTAGCAGGAACATAATCGTCAAGCTTCTATGGACCTGTGGCCCCTCTCACACTGCTGAGGTTCTGATATAAGCCAAGAATGCAGGAAGACCTAGGAGGTTTTAGTACCTCTGCAAGCATTATAACACAGTACTTGCAGTAAGGTAATTTCTACTCTGAAAAAAAAATATAATAGTAGCCATTGCTCACTAGAATTCCTTRCTGAAAAGGAGTATGTTATGTAGTTTAAAGAAGAGCAAGACCCAGGCATTCAAATAGAAAAATCAAATAAATACAAGAAATACTTTTCTTCCTCTTTYACTATTCCTTCCAGCTATTCAATGGCAAATCTTTTCAATTTTCTCATCTGGAAAATGGGAACAACAACCCTTCCTTCCTCGAGGACACTCTAAGACTTAGAGATAAAAAAGCAGCAGGACTGAAAGTGATGCCCTTCCCCCAAGGCAGGCACCACACACTGCAGCCCAGTGTGCTCTGTTTGCATGGTGCTTTACATCCCTATTGCTATTTGGCATAGCAGGTACCCAGTAATACAAAACCTCCTGCTTTGTAGTTCTGTTGCAGGTTGTTTGTCTTTTAGATACCTCTTTCCAATTATCAATTCCTGATTTTTGGAAAGCAAGTTGGATGAAGGCCCCTTTTTGTGTGTGCTTGTTGGAGAGAGAGAGAGAGAGAGAGAGAGATTTTCAGGCAGCTTAAAAAGACTACTATATCTATATAAATATAATATACTATATATATATACACTATACTAGATTCTATATAGTATATACTATATAGATAATATATAAATATTATCAAATACCGCCTGAACTTGTACAGCTTAAATCACCACAGCGTATGAAGCATTCAACTCCTGTGGTATCTGTAATATCATAACCCAATATTTTCCTRTATCCTAAAAAATTAGCATCATTACAACCACTGGCAATATTAGGCTGCAGTTTTTGCATATTTGCAATTCAAATGTGAACAATAACTAACCTGTACATTTATATTAAACATTTATRGTTGAGAGTGTTGACAAATCATGTCATCTATAGGTAATTTGAACCAAATCAGAAAATATTTTCTTTTACATTCTACAAAATTTGCGTGCAGCTAAAAAAATTTATAATTTTATTATAAAAATATCTAAAATATGTATTTTCTATGAAATATATCATATATAAATACCTATTCATATATTATATTTATGTCTATTTATATTTCATTAATATATCTATAAATATATAATTATAACAATTTATTATAATAGAATATTATAAATGCATTAAATACATCATAAATATATTATATATAAAATTTATATAAAATATATTTGTATATTTTTATATAATATATTTTTATAGTTTAAAATTTTATAATTTTAAATATAATGTTTTGCACTTGAATATGACATATAGTACACAATACATAATGTGTTATTGTTTAAGTCTTTCTTTTTTAGATTTTTGTTCTTTCTACTGAGTATAAAAGGAGATGGAGAAGGAAAAAAGAAAATCAGAGTGAAGGTAACAATGTCTAGCAGCAAAGTGAACCACAAACAAAAATTCTTCTTTTTCTTGTTTCATTTACACCATTTTTCCACTGCAAGAGAAAGGAAGGAGGGATTTGTATGAAAAAATTACTAATCTTGCTCTTGCAAAGCAGCCTGAACATTATATCCTTATGCACACACTTTTCATTACATCTTTCTGTTGTGCATGTGCCATCATCATGAAACAAAAATCAAAGTGCATAAATTAATGCCTTGCACAATTAATGCCTTCTAATTAATGCCTTCTCACAATTCTTGTCACATTTGCAATGAGAATACAATCCTATGAGAAATCTTCACCTATAATAGAAATCTTTTGYATTGTACATATTTTTATGATCACATTTGTTGGAAGCTCAGGAGAACTGGATCTTTGAGAAAATACTCCCCTACACGGGATTGCATGGCAGAATAACCGTTTGGGAATGAAGTCCCATAACCATCCCCTTCATTGGAGATACCTCAAAGGACAATTCTTGATCCTGTTGAACATCTTTCACAAAGCAGTAAGATGTCATTATTTTTTATCTTTCATTTCAATAAGACTCAGTATCATAAAATACTCTTTTTAAATCCAGAGRAGTTGCCATGTCCTCTGTTTCATCTCTGTTTGATGTTTTCCTCTTTAATTTTCTAGTTGGCAACTTCAGTATCAATATACCGGCTCTGAGTTACTTACCTAATTAGCATCGAGTTTAACGCTGTCTGAAAAATAATATATATATTTATATAATTATTTAGATGTTTCCTCCCAAAAGGCGATTTAAGGCCAAAGCTTTGTGTATGCTGGAGACTGGCGTGGATTGCCATTCTCCCCAGAAGAGGCAGTTTCTGTTCAGAGGATAGGTCTGGATTAAAATCAAACCAACCAAACCCAAACCAGACGGTTTGTATTTACCTGGATGGGCTTTGAGTGAAGCCCTTTTCCCTGCACAGCAGCTCTCGTGTCAGCATGGAGGAGGCTACAGCGCTGCAGCCGAGCGGGACCCCTCTCAGAGGGGCAAAACATCCCCATTTGGGCAATTTTGCTTAAAATATTACCAGTTAGCATRCTTCTGATCACCATTTCGGATATTGCAAAGGAAAAGCATGTAAGGAGTTTTGCAAATGCTGAAGGCAACACCACTCCCCCTCCTTCCCCAGTTCCACTTGCCTCCTTTTCGCCTCGGCTTCAGGCACTGGGACCCCTTTGGGGGGCAATGGCGCAGGAGAGGGGGCTCCTTCCCCCTTGGGCTCTTGCTGCCCCTCTGGGCTTCTTGCCGGGCTCCTCTGCTCCTTGGAAGAGCAGACATGGGGTGCCCACGGGCCATTTCAGGGCTCTTGGCTGGCCGCACAGCTGCRTATGGGGCGAAGCAGCCGCGTGTGGCAGTTGGGGCGGGCGGTTGGAACCGCCTGGGACTGGATGGAACCGGTTCTGACCAGTCCCGGGCGGTTTCTGCCTGCGCCAACTGCCGCCACTGCCCGTCGCTCAAAACCGCCTCCCCAGRGAATTACTTGCTTAAAAGGGGGTAAAACATGCTCGAAATATCTATTTTTTTCCCCTTTTTTATTCCCTTCTTGTGTCCAGGTGGCAGTGCCACCTCCAGGAGGGCCTGGGTGCCAAAGCAGCTCCTGGTTTTCTACTCCTACATCCCATTGCAGGGGGGGAGTCTCACTTGCCCTGAGATGATGCATGAGTAGGGAAAAAACAACATGAAAAGATCTCTGAAAGTGGCTATTTTGGAGAGAGGAGAGCAGCCAAGGTGGTGGCTTTCTGGTAAACGTGAGTTTTTGTTTAGCACCGGGTTTGCATGGCAGTGTGAGCAGATATCTTGGCTCATTTTACAGGGGGCCAAACTGCAGCCCAATGTTGGAAAAAGCAAAAGTAGCAGGGATGGAGGCAAGTGGAAAAAGACTTTTTCTTTTTCTCTTTTCCCTTCTTTTCCCTTCTTTTCCCCTAAGGTGTTCTCTGACCACTTCATGTTAACTCTCTCCTTTCCTGCTTATGGAGCAGAAATCCTGCTCTTCAGTCTTTGCCTCAAAGTATGCAAGATTTTCTGCATAGTCTAAAGCACTGTGTTTTTTTCTCCCCAGAAATTAAGGGGARCTAATTTTAAACTGATGGGAAAAACAAAATGTCCCAAGGTAGACGTGTCACAGAAAAATTCAACTGGGGCAGCTTGTCTGTGTTTTTTTTTTCTAGGTTAATTTGGGATAGAAAAGACCAAAATGGCATATGCGAAATTAATTTAGGGCGAAAATGCAGAGACTTAGGAACTTGCACATGTGCTTCTAGCATACTGTGTTTCAGTTTACTGACATGGACCCCCTAAAGTGGGATGTTTCAGACATAAAGTAACTAGAATAGTTACTTTATGCTTTAGATACTTTTTATCACAAGGGACAAAATGTAGCCACAACATCTAAAGGCACAAATGTATCAAATAGCAGCTGCATGAGCCCAGGTTTTTCAACACAGCTGGGTTGCATTTTCAGCCAAACTTAGTTCAGGTGTTGAAAAGGTATAAAAGCCTGCTAGCAATTACCACATGTTAGTAACTGAAGTCTAAGCATTGGAAAGCTGCTTTTGGAGAAGATTTTGTTTAAATTTTCATTTTTTATATCCTTATTAAGATCCAGTTTTCTATTTTCTTCTAGGAATGTTTTGTTCATCATCAATGGTATGGTATTTTCTGTTATTGTTCCATTACGAGCTGTTAAAAATAAATAAGACTTGTAAAAAAAAGTATTTGTTGCTTATGGGTACCTTAATATGTGGAAAACAATTATGAAAACTTTATCCTGTTTGGATCTATCACAAAATTTAGAGAATTTAAGTAATAATAAAAAAGATTTAGATAATATTAAAAAACTGGGGTATTAAATGCTCAGTATCAAATAGCTAAAGGGACTACTTTACATTATTATACTGCATAATGTTTAATCCAAGTTATAGTTCCTATATCAATTGTAATTAATTTTTATTGTATATAGTTGTTTTTTTCTGGTCCTGGTTGTCATCACTGTTGTCTTCCTGCACTCTCTTTGAGGCAGTGTTGGATGACTATTTTGAGATCATTGTGGAATAAAGGATTAAGCTGAGTTATTATGTAGTATGAACTACCCAGTTCATAGAACTATTTAGGGTATATAGAAACAGTGACTAAAATACTACCCAAAAAGAAAATATTCATCCAAGAAGCAGTCTTTTGTGTTTTGCTGTGCTTGCTTTCCAAAACTGTGTGATGTTAGTTGTAGCCTCATGACATACTTTGTTTCGTTCTTGCAGTTTCTCACCCAGAGAGGGTTAATATGTGGCTGAAGCAGAAGAACCAACTCATTAAATTAAGTTCTGAATAACAAGGTCTCAAGAAAGTGAAGGCACATGAAAGGTAAGCAGCATATGTGCATAACATCCATGAAGAGAATAGAGTCTACATAATGTTTTTCAGTGTTTGATGGGACTGTAGACTAACTACAGCTGGATTCTGTAAAAGTGTATAAGAGGTGCACAAAATGAGAAGGAGAATTAATTTTATCTTCAGATTCCACTTGTCTGCTAATTGGTAATTGTGTTTTCTCCAGCCTCGTTGTGATTTATTCTTATACAGCCTAACTATTGAATTTGAAATGAAGACTCTTTAAAGATTATCTTAAATTCATTCTGTGCACTGTGTTCTTGCAAATGTGTTTAAAAAAAAAAAAGAGCAAGATGGGCTCTCTCTTTTAATTTTTTTTATGACTTCCTAACAAATTATTATTGCCTCCTCTCCATTCCTTTCCTCCACCCCCTCCTAAGTAACAGTTTTTTAAAAAACTTACTTCTTATGTATCAAATGGGTCAGGTTCTTAAAATCTGCTACTTTCTCTTGACAATCTCTGAGGAAGTGGAATTTACCAAGAACTACTGACACTGTTAACAGACCTGACCCAAGAATCTAGGAATAATAGTAAAAGAATTCAGGGGGTACCTGCCTGTTCTCATAAAAGGCTTGTTCTGTACTGTTGTGTGGGGNTTTTTTTTTTTTTTTTTGGTTTGTTTTTGTTTAGCACCCTCTTGGAAGGGTATGATGGTTATGGAATCAACCACTACCTGGAGTACAGCTTGTGGTTTGCTAGTAGCTCTGCTGCAAGGCACAAACTGTCTCTCTGAGATGCCCTTTCTACTCAAAGAAAAGCAAAACGGTTAGAGTAGATTGGTGGTTTTTGTTATCCTCTGTTTTATTTTTATTTCTTTTTCTCTCCTGTTTGTTGTCCATAAGTAGCTTRCAGGTATGTTGTGATGGAGGATACRGGTGTTTTACTTTGCTAGTTTTTATTTTTTATATTGCTACTATTTTTTATTTTACTACTTATTTTTATTTTGCTACTTGTAAAGAATATTTTCTTTATCTGACATTCGCTGTTCAACAATTTCACCATTATTCCAGTGCAAAATGCTTTGGGGAAGCCGCTAACTTTAGTTGCTCAGTTTTAGAGGTTTCCTATTCATTAAACTATTGAAGAGATAATCAATTTACTAGTTGTAGTTACTTCTTTTGAAGTGATTATGTACAAGTCAGTGACTAAGACGCAATTTGCTGATTATGATAAATTGATATAGTCCCAGGGTTCATTAAATATCTCTTTTTGAAAAGGGAAGGGGAAAAAAGGCACTATGTCTATGATAAGTCATTCATATTAGTCACATGGAATAAGAACACCTTCAAAATAGTTTTATCTTAGTTGTGTATTTTATTTCAGGAGTTAAATAGCTACTGTTAAGGTAAGGAAAATGTTAGTTACAGAGCTAAGAGGGGTTTTATTATAAATAATAAAGCTAATAAAAATGGAGTTTTACTCTCTATTAATGTTAGTATGGGCATAAAAATCAGATCAGTTGATTCTAATGGTATCTAATACTTCCTTTTGACTTTAAAAGATCATTCTCCAGATGACATTAACTGGAGCAGCCTTGGCTTATGTTCTTCCCATATTGCCAAAAAGGTGTACAGTGATCACAGAAGTCCAAAGAATCTATTCCTTAAAATGAACACATTTTGGTAACCCCTCAGTGGAACTTAGGCTATGTCTATATTCCAGTTCCAGTGTCCTGGCCCCARTATGGGCATTTACCATTTTCATGATTTCTTCAGGGGTTTTCCGGTAGCGTGTAGGTGCTGGCCCTACAACTTGGTATCTGTTGGCTTGGAAAGCACTCGAAGCTTGGCAGTTCTGTGATGGTGAGTGGTGTTTGTGGCAAAGTTCCTGGTAGGACAGYCCCATGTAGCATTTAGTTGTTGGTAGCTGAGATTTGTAGCATGCTTTTAGGATTACAACTCTGAGGCGGTGTTCAGACTAAATGGTGCCTGAGCGTGCAGTGRGGCTGTATGCGTTCCCTGTGTGAGAGCACTCTGCGGTGTTGGAGAAATGAACTACGTTTGTGGTTCAATGTGTTTTTTTAGGTGCCTTGCTGTGCCTAAATTTTGGAAGCAGGAAATCATTCCCTCCCTCTCTTGTTCTTCAGTTTAACTCCAAGCATGTGCTTCTGTTGCATATGCCTCCTTTGCTCTGTGTCTTTGATCCATTTATATTTGCTCCATTAAAGTTATCTTTAGATTTGTTTGTTTGTCCCTGGCTCAGACATCAGTCAGCAGCTTTGCCTTTGATGGCTCTGGAGCTGTCTGGCATCTGTCTGTGAAAATACAGCAGTGTTTCCACAGGGAGGCACCAGTCTTCTGATTTGCTTCTCTGAATTGTACAGCCCCTTGCTGGGCAAGGCTACAGAGGACATACCATAATCTCTGGCTACAGTGCTGAGTTTATGCAAAGCCGCAGTCTCCTATGTTTTAGGAATTCTGGACTTCATTGCTTTTCTCAGAAGGATGCATCCCAATTTCATTAGATTCTTCCTCTGAGTTTCTTGACAGGTGGGGTCTTATTATGTGAATGGCTGAGATGTAATGAATTCTAACAAGTATTTCTTGCTATTTTGTCACAACTGCTTCCAGTAAATGTTGTCCACTGATTCCAAGGCAACAAATAATCYAGAGAAGGACAAATAATTTTAATAAACTTTTTTTTTTTTTTTTCAAAACAGACAGTCATCTTAGCTGTTTACTAGTGCAGTTACACAGACATAATCCACGCATGTATCTAAAAAGAGCACCAAGGTTGGAAACAAACAAAAAGAAAAACCCACTGAATTTCTTAGAGKCTTTTTAATAGAGTAATTGTATCTCAGCAACATCTTTGTATTCACGGTTCAGACCATCTTTGTRTTCATGCTGTATACAATTTCACCTACTTAAAATCATGATCAGAGCATTAAAAAGACCAGTGTACCTCAGCGTAACCACATACCATGGCACATTTCATTTTTAAAAACCATCTGTGTTTTTTTATGATATGTAGGTAAGTATTTTAAATAGTCAAGAAAGCTTTAAATATGTTTTGCAATTTTATGCTGCTCTTTCTACTGCAGGGRAAAAAAAAGGATATAATCAGCTTTGAAGAATAAAATGATATTTTCTTGGTGGATTTCAAGAGCAGATAATTTCTCCTTTACAATTCTACGCTTCAGGCAGAATTCAGTAAAATATATACAGCTTTTGTGGTCTTGTGAGAATCTGCAGTGCAGGAACTGGGTATATCTTTATTGAACCTGTAAGTGAGAAATTTATCGAGTAGCAGACACGAGGTTTTGTCTCCAYTTTAGAGCAGTGTTGCAGTTTTATTCTAGTACCATCCAATTGTAATGTTCTGTTAAGACTGCTCAGAYGTTTGTACTATATCCCTTCTATTCAGAAGTTTTGTTACTAAGTCAAACATCGATGAAGTTTGTGCTAAAATTGATGTTAAAAATCTCTACTCATGAGCAAATGCTGATGTATTATGAAAATGAGAGGTTATTCATCTTTGTCCCTGTTCTTCTAATTTTAACCTTTTAATTCATCCATCAATTTATATACACCTTGATTTTGTGTCTTCATGAATTAGTCTATGTCACTTGCCCTTTGTCTCCAACAATTAAGGTACCACTTGAAATTTTCTCCCTCTTCTCTCGTAATAAAACCAATTGCTGGAGGGTGTTCTCTAGCAATCTGAAGTTAAAACTGTTGCCAGTGGAAGCACAGTTCTATCTGCTGGTATTTCTAGGTCTAAAACAATTTTTTTTTTCTGTAAGCAAAATTCTTTCTTTCATTCTGGTATACAAAATAGCTTGGAATGTGTCAGGAAAATGCTCTAAAATACTCTGAGATATCCCCCGTGTTCCTTTGGGTATATTTGCAGTTTGGAATAAAAATATATTGCACTATAAAAACATCTTTACTTTTAAGAAAATTATTTTCTTGAAATGTATTTGCAAAGGAAATAAGCTACATAATGATGTTTTTCTGAGTTTTCTGACTTTAGGAATGGCTTGTAAGAGCGTATGACCAGAATTAGGGAAAGGGATAAAGAAAGAGGTGGCACATCAATCAAGATATGTATAGCTTTAAATGGAGTATTTCTGTAATATTTTCATTTGATTTTTAATTTTTAAGAATTTTTATTTTTTTAAGYCATGTCTTGCTCAGTTAAAAATTGCTAGCTTAATACACATTTAGCAGGAACAGTAGCTTATTAGAAGGGAACATTAAAAGCTGTTGCTAGTTATCTCAAAATGTCAAAATACACATGTAATGAAAGATGCCCATGTACTGTAGTGGGAGCTGACTTTAAGATTAGGCCTCCTGGAAGGAATATTGAGATAGAAGAAATGTAGAGTGCCAGTGAAAATGAATGGTTAAGTAAAGATACTCTGTAATGATATAAAGATGATCTGTCTTATGCTTGGCTAGTGTTATGGTGCAGTTACTGGAAGTCATCCTTAAATACAAAACAGTTCCAGATGAAGTTGGCTATGATTTCTCTACTAAAACAATTTTCCTGAACCACTAAGAAGTAAAAATACACAAAGAACACAGTCTCTTAAGAAAGATGAAAGCACAGCAGATCTCGTATAGAGCTTATCAGAGAGAGAGAGAGAGAGAGAGTAGTGTGTCGTATCTAAGCATTTTAAATTTACAATACTAGATAACATGACAGCAGTGGGGATGAGTCCATGTGCTCTTCATATTCCAGGAGAGGATTAAAGCTAAGTGTTTTAAAAATACAATTTGTTATCAATGCTTTATGAGCCATGTTTCATTAGCTAAAAGTCAGCTTATAGAGTCTGTGGTGGTGTTTTGGGGTTTTTTTTTTTTGTTTTTTTTTTTAAAGACTGACATATGTATCACTGCATCAATGTGGCACAGCATATTGCTTCACTGTTTCATCATATTTGCTATTTTGAAGTGATCAATATATTAATATGCAGAACACTTTTTCCATAGGGAAGGGATGGGCCCAACTTTTAGTGTGATAATTTCTTCAATACTGAGCAATAATTACTAATTAGTATATCCCAATTATTACCTTGGTGGAAGAGAGCTAAAAGCCATTCATGGTTCACACTAATTAGTTTGTAATTTATTAATTTAATTCTTGAGACCTGAGAAATATGTCAAAAATGGTCTTCAAATAAGTAACTGTAAGCAAGATATTCTAGTGTTTTTTGGTGCCTTGCCTGATGGTTCTTTATTTGGCTGTTCTGGGGGTCATTTACTTTTTCGGTGGTGGTTGGCTTTTTGTTGTTGCTTTTTGTTGTTTTCCTTTTTTGTTTTGTTGTTTCTAGACTTCTATCTGTTCAAAATGCATGATCAAAAGTGCTTAACATACATTATTAAAGCCTCTACCAAACTTAGTTATTTATAATAAAAATTCTTGGCATAAATTAATGATGATAGAATAGGTGATTATTGTAGTATATGGGGAGAAGAGGAAAAAAGATTTGTGGTATTTTCATGTTACAAATCTGCTCTTTGTCTCCTGCATCAATGTTTGATCTAGTGTCTTTTTTTGCCAAGGTAAGACTTTATTCATAGTATCTGAATTAGGTGAATTCAGGATATATTTGCCATGGTAGCTGAGACGAGTAACAAGCTTTTTTCTTAGGCTAGTGGGAAACCTTGGTAGGTGAATAACTGCCAAGCAGAAATTTCAATAGGAAATGGTCCGTTTTACTGTTTCTATCCCTGATCAGCTCACATAACTCAAAATGTCATCTTTTCTTTAAATGCAACTCAAATGTATATAAAATTCTGCATGATGTTGACACCTATGACATACACCTAAATATATATTGTGTGTCTAATTATGTTTCTAATAAATCAGGTATCTCCTATAAGATATAGAAAGCTTATTGTCATGCAAACAGTCTTTTGCTCGTCTTGAAGCAGATGGATCCCTTCTTGGTAAAATTGCCACACTCTGCAAATGACAGAGCCCTCACGTGTCCACATGTTCTGTTGTTCCCAAAGGAGAAAGACAAACACATTCTCCTGCTGCTGATACTGTCACTACTTCTCTTCCTTTTTTTTAAAATTCCAACCTGTGCAGTATTTCCATTTTTTCCCAGAAACTTTCTTCAGTTCATTTGTCTTTATCTCCATAAGCAGCTAACTAAGGTGAGCATGAAAAAGAAGACAATGTTTGGGGTATAGTTTTTTCTTGCTTTTAATATGAAATCCTGCTTGGGCTGCTTATTTTCTTTTTTGCATAAAATGTAGTAGCGGACATGTTCCAATCAGGAGTATAGGAACTGCTCTTGGATATCCTTCCTTAAAAATGATGAGTTTAGGGGTGAGTGTAAGATAGTAAAATTGAATAGGATTTAGAAAGCTTTAAGAATTGGGTTTACTGTAGTGATTCAATAAAATGCTGAGAGGCAGCACCTCAAAAATATTRTCAGGAGATATTCTCTTATCTGTGTATGGACAAGAAATAGCAGTCTTAGTATGTAGGGAGAAGGTTTAGGTAGTACGGTAACCTTGCAGTATTTTAGGGAAGGTCTCACGAAATGCCTGTCTGGGGTGTTGTAGGTTTTGGCCTCATCTTGCCTTAGAGGAGTAAGATGAACTGCACAGTCTCACTGGATGCATTTCAGCCCAACACATCTTTAATGTTCACCCCTATAGGTCCTTCCCTGGACCTGTAAGAGTTAGGACCCTGAAATGCCAAGGAAGGGGTTGCCCTCTAAAACTTGCAAGACTGTCTAATTCATTGGAAAAGAGTTTGGAAGGCTTCCAGTTCTTTACTTTCACCCTCACTATGGGTGCTGTTTATTTGGGCAAGTCATTAGTAATGTGATTGTGTGTCCTTCCTCAGCCTTGGTTCCTCTTTCAGCACAGAGTTTCCAATTCTTTTTCTGAGTGATGCCTAAACAGAAACCTGAGAGACTTATCTCAGTCAGAATTAGTGGAGGACACCACAGGGGAAAAAGCGTCCTGTTTCTCTCTGGATGTTAGCTGGCGGCCAGTTCATTACCTTAGTGTTGCTTGGGATGTTYGTATTCAGAATGTGGGTTTGTCGAATTTGGTTGTCTTTCACAGAGAAATATTTTAGTATGTTTGGAAAATGTAGGTAGAATACAGGCTGCATACGAGTAAGCAAGCAGGAACTTTTCCTTTGACTATTTTGTGGCTTCTTTTTTTGGTTKAGCCTTTCAGTCTTCTGAAAGGAAGTGAACCTTAGGTCAACACAAGTTCTGTAAACCATGAGTAGGTTCTGTAGACCTGTAGTAGGTCTATGATACARTCATAGGCAGGTTTGAAACACTTTTGAAAGCACCTCTGAAGGTGGTACAGTTTTATTTTTGTGAGGACAGAAGAAGGCATTTCCAGTTTATGAACTTTTGATCAGCATCACAGTGTTTTTATTTATTATCATAGTTATTTTACTATATTAATCTCCAGTGATTGTTTTATGTGATAAGAAAGTAAATTGAATGGTTCATTGTAGTCTTTTTTGCAGGGGAAGAGTGCAAGCATGTTCAGATAGAACAAGCCTGTTAAGAACTACATTGTGTAAACTGTTGTCATTATGATGATGAAGGGCAACTGAACAACTCCAGAAGTGATTAAGCACTAATCTGACGTAGAGTTTTACTAGTTTTTCTCAAAGAGTACACTTTTTTTAAACCTAGGCTTCTTTTTATTTTTTTTTCTTATAATTTATTTTCTGTTCCCTTCCTGGTGAGTATTTGTGGAGGCTAGGGAGATTACACAGCAGCTAATACTGAAAAGTGTTGCTATATATCTAATTGTAGCAACTGATTTCAATATMATGGGAAGGAAGTGTCTTAAGCAGGTTCTATTCAAACTGCACCTGGCATAAAATCAGTGCTGTTATTAAGTATACTCTCTTGATTTCAGGCCATTTGTAAGAAGTCTGTAAAGAATGGTTTCACTATACAAGGGTGCGTGTGTCTGTGCGCCCGTATATATATGTATATAACAAACCATCASTGTGCAAAAAGTGTAGTAGTACAAGAGGTGGTGGAAGGGCCCATAAAAATTTGAGTATTCAAGAGTGATCCTTGTTAAACATCTTAGACAAATTACAGAGAAGAAATTAAAGCTGCACCGAACCCATACTGACTGTGTCAGGTGCAGCAAGGGAAGATCTCATCTGATGAGATGAAAGATCAATTTTAATACCTGGTTTCTTTTTTTTGAAACTTAGGAAATGGTCAAATAACACAGGATGTTGTTTTTCTTCCCTCACAGGTACTGTTTTCATTTTTATGGTGCTCTTGGTGTGGTTGATGCTTTACAAATAAATAAGGGAACATAAAGGAACTGCAGAGACAGTGCACATTAACAGCTAAAAAAACATACCAACCAGTATGAAAATCATGTTCTTCATTTCACTTTCTGTGTAAAGGCAGTGCATGTCCCAGAACATCACGGCATTGTATTCTGAGACTCACTCTACACATCATAATTACAAAAGATAATTATTTTAGACTTAGACAAAGATAATAGAATATGGGTATTTTTATAGTCCTTTCTTTCCAGTCATGTTGATAATTATTAAATTCCTGAGAAACAATTTCATCAGTGAGCTGAAGCTCCCCAAGGGATATTTCTCCAGAGCTATGTCAAGGAATAATAAGGCTGAAGACTGAGTCTCTTGCATTTATTTTTATAGTTTTGGTAATAGTGCTAGTCCGGAATACACAAGGTTTGAACTGGTATAACTGAGGTGAATATATTCTCTCTAATTGTTCGTCTCTTCCTCCTCTTTTCATGCTTTTCACCATCTGCTTTGCCATTGTTTGTTACTTCCCCTTCCTTTTTTACTAGATATTCTGCCTCTGGCTCAGTCATTTATCGAATGGTATGAAAATGTGGACTTGAAGGCTATCATTATCTCTTTTCTTAGAAAATATATATGTACACACACACACATTTTATATAGTCTTTATACCAAAATGCTACTCTAGTAATAATAACAATACTCCTTTCTCATTGCAGATGAGATGATAGTTCAATGATAGTTTGTCTAAAGCCATTAGTGTTCTACATTGCCTTGGCATTATCATAGACTTGGATTATGTGAAGTGTCTYTTCTCATCTATTTTCTCTAATCATGGACTCAATTTTTTTTATGAAGTAGGAATTTTTTGAGCTTTTTTCTTTGACTTAGTACCTTTACATTTTATCTTCTTCACATACGGCTAATAATAACTATGGTTATGTTGAGGGCAGAAAATTGTGACTTTTTTTTGTCGAAAAGAAAAGATGCCAATGTTTACTGAAAAGGAGAAAACAGACAACTTGGTAGTCAAATGATCGGAATCCTAATATTGTTTACCTCAAATGTGCTTTGTGACTGAGTAACCGTTAGAGTGATTTTGCTCCTTTGTGTTTGAACTTCAGCACAATTGCCATTTTGTATGTGAGGCTCTGTTGATACTTGGAGCTTGAATCATACCTGAACTATCTGACTTCTCTGTGTTGAGAGCCTTGGTTGAGTCATGCTGTGATGACATTAAAGATCATTGCAATAGTAACACAGCCCTCATGATGCAGACTATTGCTGGACTTGACTTTCTTTGAGGAAAAATGGTTYGAAGGACTCAACTCTCAGCTGACTCTGCTCTCGGCCGCTTCATAATAAAAACAAAGCGCTTATTACACTGTATGCTTTGGAAGAGGAATTTATGCTGGCGTTGTTAGTCCAGAATCTTCTGGAGAAGTTAAATAATTAAATGCATAGTGTATGAGAAAACTGGCACCCACATCTCTGTCTGCTTCATAATTCACCCAGAAACTTCAAGGCTATCAGTTGATTATGTTATGTTGCTAATAAAAGGCACAAATAAASCATAGAACCTCTTCAGATGTCAAAGATATTTTGAGAACTGTTTGTTGACATATGAAAACAGAACTAAGAAAAAAGATAATTTASATGTCTTGGTCTTACCAAGTTTTCTGGACTTGAAAGACATATCTATGTATGCAAATAATGGCTTCACCACCACTTGGAGGGACTAGGAAACTTAATATTGGTTTATTATATCTGATCAAACAACATTACTGAGGATAACTTCTAATGGTCATTTTGTTTCGTACACGTGCAGTGGCTAACTGTAGAAAAGATTTTGCAGAAATGTTTTGCAAGGAACACAATTAAAAGTAGACAGGTGTAGGAAATACAAATTATTTCACAATACATATACTTTTTATACAGCAAGCTAAACAGCTAGTATATGTTCAACTAGCTTATCTTTGTTATTATAAGGGCATGTAAATGCAATCTTTCTTAACTAAGACAGGCATTAGTTTTCAGATGAGGTCTATATTTCTGTGGGCATAAGTAAAGGATTCTATCCACATGTTATGTTTAAAAAAAAAAAAAAAAAATCCCAAGTTGGATCTTTCTTGACCAATTTACAAAATCGGTTTTCCAGCATAAAATTTGTCAAGCTAGATCAGAAGCATGATTTTCTTCTGGATAAAAGGAGACCTGCAGTAATTCATGCATTTTTAAAATTTTCTAAATTTTAGAGAACATAAATATACTAGAATGCAGAGGAGCCTAGTTTTCTCATATAAATAGTCATCAATGAGTCAGAGTGATATTTGAATAAAGTATGACTGATTAGCATTACATTTATGGTTATTAAAYATTTTTCATTTCAACATTAAACATTAGAATTAAGTAATTTTGTTCTGWTTGTTTTATGTTAAATTATGGTATTCTTTGTGTAGTGAACATTATTGTGTTAGTCTTAGAGAAAAGCAAAAAATATGATGTCTATATATGTATCTTTCTTTGAAGAGAAAAAAAATCCTGATGAATATCAAGGAAATACCTGGTAAATTACAGTTCTGAGTAAGCATATGATCTTTCACCTTTGAAATAAGATACAAAACACAAGTGAGAAAATACAATCRTTAACTTAACCTTCATCCTGTTGGTGTTTGCAGTGGTCTTTGGCATTTTACTCCAAATGTTTTCCTTGCCAAGTTACGATAACAACAGAAGAGAGCAAATTTAGGCTTGGAAGTGATATAATTAGCTCGAGTGTATTTAACAGTGAAATGATTTTGTGGGCTTAGATTCTCACACCTTGTGTGTGTTGATTGTGTGTGGAGGGGGGGTGATAGTGGCTTTTTGCTTGTGTTTTTTTTGTAATTTTTTTTTAAAATATACTTGACATTCAATGACTGGTTAAGGTTGGGAAAGTAATGGAATTTCTCTCCACTCCCCATTGATAAAACCATAAGATAACAAAGCGGAGGCTGTAGAGGCCTGTCAGATCATGTTGTCCATTTCTCTGTTCATTCAACTTKCCTCTTTGTTGTGTATTTTTAGCACTCTGCAAAGGCCAATTTTCAATGTCTCACCAAGCTCTACCAGAAAAAAATTGCAGACTCTAATAGATATAATCATTTGTATGGCTGTGAAGCATGCCAACAAGGGCCAGATTCTGGCCTCTTTCCAGCTTTGCAGTCAATTTGTTGCTTTGAAATATTTTTATCCATGTTCACGAGAGCAGAGTCAGAATGATTCAAATGCATCATACTTTTAAATAAGTTAAATTGCATGGGCTGATGTATTTATTACAGTAGTTGCTTTAAGTGCTGAGTTCTTAAATACTTTATAGCGGGGTCAAGTAATTTGTTCACTTTTTGTTTGCTGCCTCCTATGAGGAATACTGATTAAAAAAAGGGGGGGGGGAGGTTGTAATTTTATTGATTGTATGCTAGAGAAGATCCTGTAAGGATTAACAGCTCCSTTTAAGTCAAAAGTGAGGATGTGTTTTTCCTCATTTTGAGTAGCTCAGATCAGTAAGTGTTGTCATCAGTGCCATCATTATCATTATTATTTCACAGTAAAGATCATACTGAACAGCTTAAAAAGGTCAACATCTTCGTTTCCTCTGCATTGAGACTCCAACTGCCTCAATAATTTGCCTTCAAAATAAAGTGGGTGTCAATTTAAAACCTCTATTCTCTGTAGATTATTCTGTATAAACATTAATCCTTACRTTTCAGAAGGAAAAATAGTTTGTGTGATGCCTTGATGGGAGTTTTAAATGAATGAACATCGTAAAAGGCTTTTACATTGCTAGTATCTTGAATAACAAGCCAGAGCTGATATCAATGCATAGACATCAGTCTGAGAGACTCAAGCAGTCTTTTTACATTTGGATTTTCAGGGCAGCCAGCAAGGAGGTGACCCCCACCTGCTCTGACCTCTGAGGCTTGCATGAGCATCCTCCCAACAACRAATATTCTAGTGAGGTGTTTATGGTGTGGTAAGTCTTGGCTTTGATATTACACAGAAAACAGGATTGTTTATTGTTTAGCACATGATATTCACCACACTAGTTAATGTGGCGTCTTGACCCTTCTGCAGTCTATTCTTTCTTTCTGACTTAATTATTTCAACTACAAAAATAGTCAAGACCTGTAACAAAAGCAGAGAAATTGTCCAAATGCTGCAGTACTGTAAAATATAGATTTAGATGGAGAAATTAGTACTTTTGACAACTGATTATTTCTTATTTTTGAAGATGGAGCCTTTAAAAGGCCAATGGAAGAATTAAAATGCGCTAGGACCTTTTCTTTCTATTCGCTTTTTTTTCCTATCCACGTGCCATGTCTGTTAAGGCTGTAGAACTCATTTCACAGCAGGATAAAGGACAGAGAGTGTTGTGAGTTATTTGAATTATTGCAGTAAAGTAGCTCAAGATGAATAGAGTATTTGTGGCAGGTTGAAGTAAGAGATTGCTGTGATTTTCRCCTTAGCAGCACTTCACTGATTGTTTCAGTGAAACTGAGATGGTCTATCTGTAAACTTTCTGCTAGTGGAAGTTATCAATTCAATATTAAGCCATAGGCTGGCATAAACATATCAAACTATAAAAAAAGTTGCAACAAAAAGGTCTATAAAATGATATTTGAGGTAAATTGAGTTGCATAAATACAAGACTGAGTTCAATGGTGAGTAGATGCTGTAGCTGAGATGACATTTGATTTCAGTTTCCAAAAGCCTTCCTACAGATTCTCTAGCAAGTATAAGGAATGTGTGTTTGCTTATGATATGCTTCAGAAACTGTCAGTTTCAAGTTAGGAATATTGATGTTGGAAAAAGGCCCTTTTAGAGAATATTCCAGTAGCCCTTTTGCAATGATGAGCCTTCTTGAACTAACTGTGACTTCTCCACCTGTTGGATACACAAGTTTAGCGAAGAGTTTAAGTTGTAGCCTGGTAAGTCTACATGTCATAATTTTAAGCTGTTTTCCTTTAATGATTAAAATTCAGGGAGACTGTGTAGTTTGTGTGATATGTATATAATCATATATATTAATATTTCTCATGGTCCTTTTTCTTCCATTCCAGTTATTGTTTATAAAAGTTGAATACACAGTGTTGATATCTCTGGCACATTTAGAATGCRCTGCATACATATTATTCTGCAGATTTCAACCTTGCAATTTCTTAAAAAAAACACAAATGGTAAAATGAAGAGGGGGGAAAAAAAGACTTAAGTAATAGAGCTTTTCATATAAATGTAAGATATAAGTGAAAGACTGTACTATTTCCTTTGTTCTCTGCTGCTTAAATTGTGCATACATATCTGTACGGTATATGTGTGCACGCACATGGGACGCACTCACTCGTATACKTACATGCATGCAATTTCATGTTTAAGCTGAAGTTTCCAAATGCTGGTGTCCACATTTAATACATGCCATTTTGTAMCCAAGGGCTGGATCCTCGGAGGTATTAAAATCAGTTTAAATTTCAAAGGCACGTTTAGGGATCTGTGTCAAGGTGCCTTGAAATACTGAGACCTAAATGCCATCTGGTTCTATCAGAAGCTAATGTGCTAGACAAGTCAAGCAATTCTGAAAAATCAGGCCACACAGAGCTTCAATATGGAACATGCTGAGCAACTTCTGCCCTTCAGGGTCAAGCTTCATTTTAAAAATTTAAGTTAGAAATGTTGGACGTAATTAATTTTCTGCTACAATTAGTTTGAGGCCAAACAGCAGAATAGTTGCAGATGTAGACATTAGCTGGATCCTAGGAACATCCTTTCTTGGAAATGTAATATGCCTGAAGATTCTCCCACACTCTTTGTTCCTTATGAGAATTTAAATATTTAATGTGGGAGAAATAGAATTACTTTTTAAGTCTATGTACTGAATATAACCATCTAAGCTGCTCTTATTACATATTTCTTTGTTAAATTTGTTCTTCAGAAATCCTTTTGATGATTTATTTCCCATGTCAACAGTCATTACGGGGAACATTATTAAAACATTTGATGTTATGGTTAATTTTTTAGTGGGTTTTATTATTTGAAATTGCTACATTGTTGCTAAAAAGATCACCTTATTAGCCAAACTCCTAATGTAGTAAACCACATGGTATGATGTCTGCTGAGCTTGTGGTTTGTTTTTCAGTGATTTGTTTATGTTCCTCYTCATCCAGGGTCATGAATCATGAATGCTTCTCTCATTAGGCCTTTGCAGCCTAGTCCTGAAATCCCTTAGGTTTGTGGTGAAAAACTGTTGCAATGCTAAACCTTATATCACCTAGCCTACTGTCTCCTTTGGGAGATTTTGTTTATACCATGTATATCTTAAGCTAGTTGCTCTGTGACTTCTGGTCTCCACAACTTGTATATGTACACTCCTTAAGGAAGCTAAGAGGCAATAGAAATGATGCTTTGCTGTTGGCTTCCTATTCTTTCATTACATATATGTAACATGCATGAGCCCTTTCTGGTCTCCTACTAAAGATTTCTTGATGTGAATTTGAATTCAAAGAAGGTAATAGTTTTCAACTATGTGTAATACTTATCTGTAGCAGCTGGAAATGTATTTAGTGAGAATATTAATAACTTTAGTGCATTCATCTGCTCATCGGTACCTGTTTACCACAGCTTTCCTGTTTTGCACTATACAAATAATCCAGGCGCTTAGCAAAGTGTACCGTATGGCACTGTTTCTAGAAAAGCTTAAAAAAGGAAGAGAGCAGCAACACTGACAACAAAAAGAGCCCCAGTCCTTGCATAAGAACCAGCGTATGTTTTATTTTCTCTTTATGCTGCTTAATTAGTTTTGTCTTACCTTCCCTTTCTTGTTTGTGCTCGGTTCTGTCAGTGATACATTAGACACTTTTGTCTGCTACATGTAATCAAGACCACACTTGCTTGCTATAGGGAGTATTTCCCTGTTAATTGTTAAGTATTCCTAACTCGTACGAACAACTGAGCAGATTCCCATATTCTGACCAAACAAGCTGTGTTTGTGTGAGCTGCCGAGCACCTGCTCCGAACGCGTTCATCCCTACCATGCTCAGCCGGGCTGCAATAGCTGCACACATCAATTATTAGCATTTCTTATTGTTCCGGCAGAGCGTTAACTCCAGCTAGCCTGGATTAAAATATCAGTTTGTGGTGAGTACTGGCAAATTTGGTTCTATTAATAATGGTCATTARCTGTGTGGTCATGAGTGTGAATACTCAAGCTTTCTCATATTTTTTTTTGCCATGTGAGTGGCATTTGTTTTTGCACTAGAGTCATGTGAGGTGGTAGTACTGATATGCTACACTTTCTGTCTAATGTTTTTGTGCTCRTCTGTTGTATGACCTAGTTTAAAATGACAAGGAAAAATTACCAACAGGATGACAGTCTAACCATAGAGCTCCCAAAAAACCAAGTTGTTGCATCAGAGCAGGACACTCTGTCAAGTACCGTATTTGGCACATTTGTAGTATCCAAGTTACCTGCACGAAGATGACTACTATTCTCAAAAATAAATATTCTAAGAGCAACTGTGAAAAATCGGAGCATGGAAAGCTAACAATAGCTCAACAAGCTACAACTTGTGGCCCAGCTTTTCTTCCTCTGGCATTTTCCCTGCTCTTGCTTTCACTAGTTTATCAGCACTTTGCCTGGCTTTGGTGGACTCCAGACATTATACCAAGTATCCAGTGTTCATGGCGTCAGTGCAATTGCAAGTCATCAAGACATACTGCTGGAATAACGTGGCCCAGACTTCAAGATTCAAGCAAGCAGTGTTTTTATCCTAGCAAGAGCAGTTCAACTGTGGGTCAGATGCTGATGCTCTTAGGAGCAGGACAAGAAGGAACAGTAAAAGTATGAGAAAAAGGTCAAGTATGTTTTAACATACAAAGATGCTAGAAAAATACACCACTTCTTAGGGTGCTGTTTCTAATACTKATATTCTTCACTGCAATGTGTTTCAGATTCCATGAGTAGCAAGGAAAATGCTTCGGAGAAAACAGAAAAACTGAAATAAGGAATGCTTTGGAATTATAGCCCATTCRGTGGAGAAAGAAACCATATCTAGCTCTGGAACAGGATGGCCAKAAATGCTGATGCTGTGCTCATCCCAAGTGGTATGTTGGCACACAGAAGGAAAAGAGCAAGGAGAAGACAAACCCTCAAGAACTTAGCTTGGATGGACAACAGGGCCTGACTGACTTTTTCCCTGCATGTGTTGTTTACTGAATGTAAATGTTCAAAGCTGTTAAAAAGGAAGAGTAAACTTAGAATTTATACAAACTTGCATGCCATTCAGAATAAAAATGTAATTTGTTATTTCTCTCTGTTTAAGCAGAAAATTATGCTCTATRCAGAACTTGATTAACTTGGCAATTTTTAATCTTGTTTTCATTCTGAATAAAAATGTAAACAAAAACCACAGATCTACTTTTACAGATGATCAGATTGAAGCTACAGGAACTTTGTGTGAGTGTGTCATTTGACTTTATTACTTTTTATGTGTGTTTAATATGTAAGTTTTGATCTGTTAGGAAATTAAAATAGATTTGAAAAACAGATTTTTGTATATAGCTGCATCTATTTTTTTTTTTTTTAATCTTGGTAGATTTACCTTTTAAGGAACTCAGATGATAACAGTATCAGTTGCCACTCTTAGGTGTGTGTTTCTGGGAAATAGTTTGTTCTGTCCGGAATTATACTCTGCTCAGTATGACCTCCTGCCTCCTTGCTACAAGACTGCTGTGAACTACTGCGACTACCTTTTCCTCTTTTCTTTCCTTTGATGTTGTACTAAGACACTCACTATATTGTTGAGTAGAAGTTAAGGTATCATTCCTCTTTAAAAAAAACAAACAAACAAACAAACAAAAAAAAAAACCCAAAAAACCACCTTTTCTGCAACTTAGGGCCCTCGGCTTTCAGATAATTTTCATCTCTATTCCCAATATTCTGTAATTTCTTGCAGTGAACATATATGTTGGTGCTCTATTTTACTTTGAGTTCTGCGCTCGACAGTTTTCTGAACTTTAACATGTAATACTAAGATTCAAAAAAAAAAAAAAAAAATATCTTAATGGTACTGTCTTGCTCGCTTCTCTTTCCCTCACAACTTCTTTTTCTTAAGTGTTTCTGGGCCTTGTTCTCTAAGCTGTGATCTGGCATGGGTGCTTGGGGTAGGTTTCTAAGCACAGTGTTTAAAATGGAATAATCTCAGCCCCTATTTCTCTGTAACTATCAAGTAGTTATGCACTTCAGGTTTTTCCCAGACCTGTAATTGTTTTAAGAATTATTTTTGTTTTTCTGTCTCTCTAAGATTGTTCATATCTTTCTCCTTTTTCCTTTAACTTTCCTTTTCTGAGTGCTTTTCATTTTTTTCCCGTATGTTCACATGTAGCTTAGAACTATTGGCTCTCCTATGATGCTACGTGCTCTCCTATGATGCTATGATCCTGGAGCCCCCCSCTTCCCACTTATATGGCTCTTAAGTGAGAATATTCTTTTAACTTAACTATTTTGATGTGTGTATAGTAAASGTCACTTAATTTCTCTCCTTGTAATTTTGTTTTCTGAGGCCGAGTGGTCCTGCGTTAGATTGTTTTCCCTTGATTACTACTTTATTTTTCCATGAGATTTCTTTTGGCATTACAAAAAAAAATGAAAACTTTATAAATACTGAAACAATGGAAAGGTAGCAGCACTGAAGCAGCTGTCATAATATTCATAAGCCTTGAAAGTATCTTTTCTCCACTTTTAAACTATGAGCCTTCAAAGGCTGTCCTTATTTTACTGCTTTCTAGCAGCGTTTATGTTTTTCATGTTTTAGTCCTTTAGACTGGCAAACTAATGCTTTACTTGCTGTGTATTTATACATAAATATTGTTTTCTTAAACTGTATTATTATATACATATGACATGATATTTACAAAAGGATACATGTGCTAAAGGATGAAATAGCCTTCCCTGGTGTCCCTGCATCTTGCAAAGCAGAAGAGCTGAACTCGCTTTACAAACTCTTTGGAGTGTAACAGAATTCTAAGGAGAAGAATCATCTCTCTACATTAGTATCTGTATGAAGATGTACAGCAGACAACAAATGTCTGCACAAATAATCTTTCCTCTAATAGCTTGAATTGTTTGTAGTGTGGGGAAAAAAAAAAAGGAAAATTATAAATGTTCACTAATTCTTTAGTAGATGGCCAAATTACTATACATTCAGGTACAAAATGTAGAATGAGGAAAATGCAATCAACATAAATTAAGGGAAAAAAAAACATTTATGGTACAATGCATTCTTCCTAGAAAAAAATGAGAGGACTTTTTTCCCATCTCTGCTGATACAGCTCTGTGCATCTAGCTAGGAGGATTGCCACATAGTGGCAATATGTTTTGAATGAGAGCAATAATAGAAGCAACTGTTTTAGAATTGGTGAGCTCTTCCTGGTTTGCACTTGGGTATGGCAAAAACTGATTTGCCAGTTTTTGATATCGTGAGACGAAGCAAAATATCATATGCTTTGTGTCATATTTGGACTACCATATTCATTTTTGAACAGACCTTTTAAAAAGCTTGTTGATTCTGTTCAATGTCAGTGCGCATTTATATATTATAATATACATGCACAGTATGAAAAGAGAGATAAGGAAGGTTATGGATTTTTGTATTATGCTATAAATTTTAGCAGCAGCAATCCCATTTGCACATACTATTGAAATTAGAAAATTAGATTTTAACCTCTAATGTCTTTTTAAACATAGCCTGCACATAAGTAAACAGCTGTGCTTATTATGGATCCAGAAAGTAATAATAATAACAAAAAAAAAAATCTAATTTGAAGCTCATCCTTCCAAAGCTGCGTTCTTATCTGCCAGCAAAGTCAGCGGGARCCAGACCTCTCATTTTCCAGAACTGGGCYCTAAGAGACCAAAAGGTTTGTTCTTTAGCATGTTCAGTGCTATTTAATACCCGGAAAATGCAGATTGCCTGCTGTTAATCAGTAGTAATGACACACTGTAATATTTGCATCTTAAAGGGGTTTTTTTTTGTGTAAGTGATGGTCAGGAAATTTGATTCATGTTTGGTATATATGTATTACTGTGCAGCTAATGGGTGAAGGCTGAACCTATGGACTGTGCGGTAGAAAKAAGGAGCTGAGAAGGAGTATTAGCCATGAGGCAGCGCTGAGGCARAAGAGAACCAGTGGGGCTCTGTCTTTTATTAATGTTTTCACGCTTACCAAAGGCACAGCAAATGGGGAAGCTCAGGTTGCTGTTGTCTATCTTGGTAAATGCAACAATATCCACAAAAACAGCAGAAGTGCTGAGCCACTTTAGCCTGGGCAATGCCTGACAGAAGGGCTTTCCTCAGGCAATGCTCAGGACTTCAGTGAGGCTGAATGGAGCGCTGCACTTTGCAGACTCGCAGGATGCCATTTGGAGAGTACGTTTTCAACTCATGTTATTATAGAGCATTGAAAGGGAAACAGCATGGCTCCCATGTAGGAAGGGATTCCACCTGGACTATGAAAAGTATATTGCTTAACAACTAGCCCTTTGCTGTTCTTTTCAGTGATTTCTTTCTTGCAAGTGTATCCCCAAACAAGTCTGTCTGCAGTTCTGTGGCCATTTCAAAAGCAAACAAATGCAACATAAAGTTCCCAAAACCCAGACCTGCCTTATAACGGAATGCATTGCAATTCCTGCAGGTACCGGCTGCAAATCAAGACTACAGCACTGCAAATAACACTGCTCATCACAAATAAATAGGCAAGGTTTTTTTTCCAAAGCTCCAGTTACTCATGGCTAATGCGGTGTTTTCTTTTTTTGTGTTCATTCTGTGGTTGCGATTTTACAAGTATTAAACGTGAGTGACATATGCGAGTTAAGATCTTCTTTCACTTACAAATTATTTGTCTTTTATTTAGATTATAAAGTCTGCAATATTTGAACAAAATATAGGAAATATAATCCAAGAATGTTCAAAATATAAGAAAACRTATACACACATGTATTTCTGAATATCTGGCCGTGCGTTCTCCTTTATCTGAGGATTTCAGATTGCTTTCAAAATATTTATTCAGCTCCTTCTCCTGTTTGCTAGATAAGCATGACTTAGCAGCCAGAAAATATGGGTGGTAAACTGACTGCCAAAAGAAGGAACAACTTTTCCAAACCATACAGGAAAGCAAGGAAACCCATTGGGCCTGACTTTGAAGCACTTGTTTTGCTGCCAGACAGTGGTTATTTTTCTCGAGTTGGCTTGTAGAAAGCAGTTTGCTCAACTATTTGCTACGTAGAATTTTTYGCTRGAAAAGTTATTGTAAGGCAATAAAGGGCTATAAATAGTAACAGTGTAAAGGAATGCAGGGTTAGATCTACTGTGCATGAAGCACCCACATCCAACACTGCATTCTTCTAAAGCAGCTCTCCTACCCGAACCTTTATGAACATACCTGTCTTCTTTAGCACTCATTTGGCAAGATGCCTGACTATTTTTTGAAGTAAGCTCCTTGCAGGTGAGCSTGGCTTTTTATTCTGTGTAGCTAAAGCACAACCATCCACAATAATTGTCTGACTCTGCAACCAACCCTGGTCCTCCTTAAAATATATATATATATATATATGTATGTATGTATAATGTGTTCCTGCTATATTTCTGACTTGGAAATCTGTTATTTTCTGTATGCCTGGGGTGGTCACTGGGGTGGCACTAGTCACCTTTGCTATTTGAAATAAAGTAAGATTTATTGGTGTGAGAAGACACAMTGTGCGTACCACAGCGGAGTTACAGTGGATTAATCAGTTACTGCCTGTCAGCTGTGATGTAGTGTATGACACAGTGCGTCCTTTGCTGGCAGCAAATGGGAAGTAAAATGTATTAATATAAGCCTCTCTGAAAGGGATCTAACATTTTTAGAAATGAGCAGAAGAAGCAGGAATGTTTATTTTGTATGAAATCTAATTTTTCCTCTTGTACATTTTTGATGTTGCTGGATCATTTATACTCTTTTCTTTAGGAGATAAAGTTCTTGGGGATAGGTCCTTTTTTATTTGGGGGAATTTTTTGATTTCTCTCTCTCTNTTTTTTTTTTTTTTTTCTGGAATCTGATGCTCTGTATTTCTTTCCTTCCATTGTCATCTGTTTAATTTTAACATGCAAGACAGCTGCTCCAGCCCAGACATAAAATTAGTTTTGCTCAATGGGTTTCTTGTCACGCATGTGCAAAAAGCTTCATTTGCCTCCCATTTGAATTTCTGTTTTCCTCGGGTGGCTCATTTTGCTGCATCTGTGTTTATTCTGTAACCTGTGGATAAGGCATGTTTTCCTAGCAGGGAGCTGGCCGGGCTCGCGCTGATGAAGGCCACGTTTGCTGTTGTGGTGGTGCCTGCAATTCCGTCCCGCTTTGGCTGACGCTCTCACTGTCGGCGTTTCGCCACGATGCTCCGCACGGCTCTTCGGGGGGGCCCTTCAGGTGATGTCTTCTACCGGCTTATGGAAGCCGTCACAGATGCTTCCTCCTTTGTAACAAAAGTCTATTCTYGTCCAATATTGATTGAGACCTTCCCTGGTCTCAGTGTTAGGTGGTTTGCACCAAAAGGACTTTTGACAAGAAAGAGGTTGTGAGGTAATTGTCTAAGGTCATTTCCGAAGCAGTCCATGGTGTGAGTTTAATAACCATTTTGTGCAACGTTCAGCTCTCCGTATGTATTGACATTGTGCTTCTAGTTTCACTGTAGACACAAGCTATATATTTAACTTGTTCTTGCTGTTCTCGTAGAGAAAGTAGTGTTGCAATGTAATGTTTTCTTAACGCAGTGTAGGCTTTCGGAGGTATTCTTTCCTTCCCCGAGTGTCCCATGTTCAGGTTGGCATGGAGGTGCTGGGCCAGCTCCCCAAAGGGGCTCTGTTTATAGCACTGGGGGATAGTTAATACGTGGGGAAGTGTTTTGAGGGTCCTGGCAACGTGTAAGGTACATGCACTGCAGGCAGGGAGCTATGGATAACTGTTTGGCAGAGAGCTGGGAGAGGCTGGTGTGCTGGGAAAACAGGTGGAAAACATTATGGCACAAGGGCTCTCCTCGGGAAGGATGCAACGGTGCCTGAACATGCTGAGCTGTCAGCTGCAGGTTACGAGCATTTCCTGTAGTAACTAAAGGGATGGAAGCAAACACCTGGAAAGGATGGGAGAGTTTCTAAATAGATGTGAGAGGGGTTGTGGTTTGAGTATGTTCCCATAGAGTAGAGCATAGGGAATGTGGGGCAGGAATGTGTGTGAAAGGGAAGAGTTTGTAGCTTAGAGGCCTGAGAACTGCGAGCAGAGTGGGGACACGGGAATTCTGCTGTTGACTAAAGTGAGTTAGCTTTGAGTTACTCTTGTCTTAGTGTGGTATGTCCTGTGGGTTTTTTTTTTTTTTTTTTTTTTTTTTTTTTTTTTTTTTTTTTTTTTTTTTTTTTGAGTCTAGTCTATATCTGTTTCTCTTCACCCTAAACAGTTTTTTAGCAAATAATACCTGGAGTCCAGGTGTTTAAGAGTCCCTCCTGCGTGTTCAACTCAATGGATCTGCTTCTGGTCATGACAAAAGTAACTCCTACTTTCACATGTTCCCGCAGGCAGATACAGTCCCTGCCTTTTCCTCAGAAGGTGTAGCTGTCTTGGAAATTAATGGGAGTTTCATCCAAGCAAATACTACGAGATTGACTGTATGCCTTATAATGTGTTGCATTAGGTTGTGAACAAGTGTATGAACCTTTCCTGTCCTGATATCTATTTTCACAGTAACCCCCTATGAGGGGAAACTTAGTAAAAGGTGCAAACTTTTGGCTATGAGGTGTTGTGTGCTTTCTTTTCCAGGCAGGTTCTAGCTAACTGAGAAGCTGCTCTTCAGCAATCAACTTGCTGAAGGGAAAAATACCGCATTTGATAGAATGTTTTCTGCATAGGACAGAAAGATATGACTAATAAAATGAGTTTAAATTGTACTGTTTAAGATAAAATATTATTTTGTGTCATGTACACATTGATTTCTAAAAATCTTCACTCTTTAACATTGGCTTAGCAATAGCTAGCACATTTATTTCTGCTGCCAGTGCAACTTTTTGACCTGGGTAGCAGAGCTACAGACCCAAGTCCTGCTTGCATGAGGGTGCCTCGAGTCCAGCTTGGATAGGGTTTCTGGGAAAGACCTGCTCATTTATTTAACTGTTTTCTCCTAACTACAACTTGGGTTCACCAGCTTTTTGTATTTAGAGTGGAAGAGTGATAATATTCTATATTTGGTAGCTTGCAGTGAACATTCTGAGAGGCAGCAAAAAGCAAGCATCTGGGTAGCTTGCTACAGAAATAGAATTCTCCTGAAAATTGTTATGCTTTTTAAATACAAACATGAGCGATGATGGTCTCATGCTTCTCTTTTTTGTCCTGTGTGAAAGTCTTGCTCAGGCAAAGTCTGCTATGTGTCTATCAGAGCCTCTTTATTTGGGTTCAGAGAGCAGCTGTTTGTTGGTATTTTTGGCATCACAGTGTTACAGRTTTAATATCTTGATCTCATGGTAGGTTGACTTAGTTGCCTCTCTTTAGGTAAAGGTACTTGCCACTTTACTACAGGCTGCTGTCCCTTTGTCTCCTCCTTGCCTCCACTAATGTGGTTCTATGTAGAGTGCTTGTGTCTCAGTAACTACTCCTGCTATTATCACTCCTGAGCATGATAGATTTTGTGTGTGGGAAATGAAAAATGGCTTTTATTCATTACCCTCCCTGTAAAGTTTCTGATGCAGATGGTTGTGTACAAATCCTGTTCCTTTTGAGTCTTTAATTCATTTACAAAGAGCTTGATAATGGTACATGCTAAAGGAGCCCGTGTCAGTGCTGATGCATGGCTTTGGTTTAATGGACTATGTACGTGCATGCACAGACTCTATAAGCACACACAGATCACTTGGGAAGTTTGTGTAACAAGAGGAATTCATCTTGTTTATTGGCTTATGCATCTACATTTTGGCTTTACTCTTTAAGCACATATCCTGTTGCATACTATTTACCTCTAACAACCCAGATGATAGTTCTTAAACAATAATATCCATTTTAAAATGCCTCCTGTTTAAAATGCCTTGTACCAAATTGATTCCAGTCAATCTATAAAAAGGGCACTTATTTCAGACACTTCCGAACCTTTTCCATATACAAGGGCTGCCTCTCTCCCATTCTGCACTTGCCTGTGCAATGCAGAGATCTGCATAGCTAGGCTAACTCCAAAGAGCAGGGAAAAAAGAAAAAAAAAAGGTAATGCAGGCTTTCTTTTAGGTGCTGAAAATATACGGGAATTAAGTGGATTCTTCTGCATAGATCATTATATTTCCGACTATTTAAAATGTATGAGCATATAGGGCTCGTGTGCTGTGGCTGGTGTGTTCCTCTTGCCAACTACATCTACTGAAGACACAAATATCTGTGTTGGAAATGGATATAACAGGTAAAATAAATTTATCATGAAGTCGCTTTTATTTTATAATACCCTAGAGCTCGAGGACACTATTTTAGCTTTCTTTATGGTAGAGCATTATCTCTTAGGCAGCTTTGTTATGCAAAAGTTATATCAAATCCAACTACAGGGGTCTTTTGTAGTTGTCTTTACTGTCACTATGACTTTACTGTCAGAAACGAATTTTTGCTAAAGTCCTTGCCAAATAACAGGTCAGAAAAGTTGATCTATAGGCCCTAAGTCTGTTCCTTAGGGCTAAAGAAGTGCAGTAAACTGCAGGTGTTTGATATCTAGGTCTGAGTTGTGTTCCTTGTTGAAGGTGTAGCTACAGTTATTGGCTTAGCTCACGTAGGTTGGAAAGGACCTCTGAAGGTCTTGCAGTCCAAATTCCCTCTCATGCAGAATCACATAAGGCAGGTTGTCCAGGACTGTGTCCAGGAGCCTTGGAACATTGTTGAGGATGGGGGCTCTGCAGCCTCTTTGGGTAACTTGCTCCAGTGCGTAATCATCATCACAGTAAAAATTATAATAATAATAATGTCTCTATACATGTTCAAAATCCTCTCTTTTATATACTCTGTCTTGAGATGTTCACATATGTTGATAAAATGGTCTAATATTCAACCACATCGCTTTGGGATAATGTATTTTCTGTTGGAAACAATTGGGGGATAATAATAATGAGGGGAAAAAAATACCACCTTGAGTGCTAGCGATGTCTCCTGTCGTTCTCTGCAGATCATGTCTCAGGCTTGTCCTAATTCTTAACATTAAATTTTTCACAGCACAGGCCAACGCAGCCGCTAGTTGCAGGGCGAGAACCCTCCCCGTGAGAGCTGCCTAGTTGTCCGTGAAACTCCTTAGAGTTCATAGACATGAACTTCTCTGTTGCCATATTTAAACTCTCAAATGCCGCTCCTTGGATGAATAGGATAGTTTTGTAGGATTTTTGCAGAGGCTCTCTGGAAAGGTAGGTTTCAACATAGCAGAGTCTACAAATGCTGCCTAGATATGGCAGTGTCAAACACTGCTGACAGGAAATCCAAGGACTGTTCAGCTTCCCTGAAGTATGAACAAGATCTGTTGAGAGACTCGCTTGCCTACTCAACCTGTTAAGATACTAGGGATGCCTRGAAAGGGAGAAAATGAGATCTGCAATGTGGCAACACCCAGCAAGGACATTTTTAGAGTCAAGTTAGACAGTGGGAAATACTCCTTTGAAGCCAGGGCCTTTTATATGAGATCTTATGTGTGATAGTGAGTGACTTGATAAACTCCAAGAGCTTGGAAAGCAGTTCAGTCTCGGTGACTATTTTGGGCACAGCATAATTTAGCCTTCTGAGCAAGTTCAATTGCTCTTAAACAGAGGATGTAACTTGCAAACTTTTTTTTTTTTAACTGATCTATAAAGAAAAGCTAGAACTAAAGAAGAGAGCTGAAGTCTTAAGTCTTTTTTTGATGATGTTTTGGATCAATTCAGTGCTGCTTTGCAACACCTGATTCCAATACAACTGCTTTGCAGGTGGAATGGATCACCCTTCAGTTAGCACCACCCCTATCCCAGGGTGAAGTCTCAATTAGAGCTGTGGCTCGAGAAATCCTGGTATTTTAGATGTGGTAGTCTATGTTTTGGTGAGACAAGATCTCCAGGATTAATGGCAGTGGGAAATGGGAAACTCCACATACCTGAGCACTGGCTGGGTCCCTAAGGTAGGTGGTTGGGGAGATATCCTGAGGCAAGGCTGTTTCCCTTGTCAGGATAACTGCTTTTTATGGCTGCTGACTCTGCTTGGGAGCTGTCCCTGGAAATCTCCTTTACTCTCACAGAACAGGATGAACCTGTACAGTGTAATGGCTAACATCCTGCCTGCATATACTGCTATTTTGTTTTAAAAAAAAAATGAACATCAAAACATTAATAATTTGCTTTTATTGGAGCAGTTTATCTGTCCCCCCACCTCTTCTCCCTCCCTTAGCTGTTCAAACCTATATTAAATAGTTAAGAAGATGTTTCATCTCTAAGAGGCTTTTTTTTTCCCTTAAAAATGTGGTTAATATCTGCAGTTGGAAGCTGCAGAGGGAACTGCCTTCTCTCTTTTACTTTAAATCATTCCTCTCTAGAAAGCTGGATACTCCTATCTGTCAATATGGTTTCAAGCTTGTTAGATGCTGCCGTGCAATAGCGATAGGAATTGTGGATTTAAGCAGTAATACTGCCTTTTGAAAATGAAAATTAGCAGTACAGGCAGCTGATGTGACCCAATCACATGATGCTCTTTATTTGCTTGTATGATGGATAGGTCTATTTCCATTAGCAGCTGCTGCTATAGCTGGAATGAGAGTTTCACTTTAGCAGATATAAATAATCCATTGTCGATAGTGAGTAGGTCTCCCAGCTTGTGTAAACCAGTACTCGGACTGCACKGCCTGTAGAAAATCACTGACAGTGTCAAATGGGGGAATTGCTTGCCATGGGTTGCTAAGGAGCCTTCAATTCTTTTATATGTAAAGGTTTGTGTCTCTTAAACTCGTGTAATCTACCTAAGCAGGATTCAAATTCTGTTTACCCTCTGTTTGTTTTGGAGATCATGGAGAATATTGGAGACCGTGATAGAGACTTCAGGTACTGGGGGCTGGTGCCTAAAGGCATAAAAGAAAAACAAAAATGTGGAGCTCCTCTAGCCACTTCATTACAAGACAGGAGGAGATCAGGATCAAATAGCCAGAATAAGGCCAAGAAAAGCATTGCAAATAGAAACGAGCTTGAAAGAAGAAAATACTTTCCGCTGCCCTCTGCTGACTGCAGCCCATGCAGTGAATCCAACTGCCGGGCTGCATGTGCTGTTTTCCAAGGCATGTGCTTGGGAAGTAGCTGCTGCTGCTGCCTTATGAATGGAGCTGTGGAGGTGGATGGTGCTCCGAGGTAACTCCTTCTGCAGGTGGTACTACTTATCCGACAGCTTGTCTTTATGCTTTCCTGCGTGAGCCCTGCTGCACTGCGAGAGAGAAAATGCCTTTTCAAACCAAGTTCAATTGCCAGGTTATGTTCAGTTTAGCCTTTTACTGAGCTGYGTGACTGAAGTTTGGGTAATGGAAAGCAAAGTAGGCTTTAATGTTACAGCATCTTTGATCTCTCCTAGTCCTGGACTGTTTGGGGATCAAAGCTTCCTTAGGTGTCCTGGCTAGAACCCTCCTGGACTCCCTTACAGACGATTGTGTTACTACCTGTGTTCAGGATCCCATGTGCTGGGCAGCTTGTCCTGCTTCCTAACTGTGCTATGGTGGGGGGTAGTAGGAAGATTAAAACCTTCCTCTGTAACTCGTTGTTAGTAGTTTCAGTGTAGGTTAATAGTGGTAGTGTCACTAAAGTAAGTGTTTGGAAGGTTATTCCTAGCTCAAGTGCAACAAAACAGAGGAAGAAAAGATAATTAAGTCCATGTTTTAAGAATTATTTTCCAATACAGAATTTCTATAGAATTTCTATGATGAGCTTTCTGTTATGGGTGTACTAAACACTCAAATCTCTCCCTTCTGCTCTGTTTTTCTGGCAAGCCAAGTCTTACCATCTTTCTTAGTGCACCCAGATAGCACATCTAAGCTAGGGCAGTACAGTCAAGTGAGAGGCACATGCTGCATTTCCTAAATATAGAGGCCTGAGGTTTTTCCAAGCTATGCTATTTCCAAGGAATGACTTCTTGGATTAGCAGATATACTTGAATAAATACATCATGGTTAGGTTCCTCAAGTAGGTTAATCATGGCAAGATGCTTCCCAGGTAAGTTTTGCACCTTGTTGTGAGCTCTGTATGACGTAGCCTGTCACCTTTTGGTTGGAGTCAAGCTGCTCTGAGGAGTATGAGACCGTGGTTAGGTCCAGGAGACACCGTCGCTGCTGTAGATGAGCCTGTTAGCCGTGAGGAAAGCACAATATGAGTTGGAGTTCTCAGTTTTGTAATTAAAAATTTTTCCTCAAGCTATTGTTTTCCCATCATTCACCTTCCGTTCCAAGTGCTTGCAGGCAGCAGTCTCCTTCTGCTTCATGTTCAATATCACAAGTGGCTGTCAGAGTTTTTTGGGCACTGCCATAGTGCAACCTGTCTCACTGGCAGCCAAGAGCTTCCTCTGAATCTCATGTTTTCCTTTCCTGTAGGTTTCAGGTGCACTTGGCACTTAGGCCTGAGCATGTGGGATCTACCATAAGGAAGCACCAGCCCCTGACCTGGCAGCGGCTGCTGAGTTTGGAGGTCTCTGCACTTGAGCTGCCATTTGGAAGGTTACCTGACTGCACAGCGTAACTGCACCTGAGGGCAGGACATGGAGTATGGGTGTTGCAGCCAGCCAGCTTGTCACAGCTGGGACCTCCAGTGTGTTCAGTAGGGTCAGGCTGGAAGGAAGTCCTGCTTGAAGATGTGATCTAGTCCTTGCTGCCTTAAATCAGGTCAGCGATCGCARTTAAATGTAGCTAGGAGGAGTCTGGCTGCACAAACCTTTGTTTTTCTAAAGCAAGAAATGTAAAAGCAAAAGCTGTGCAAGACTGCAGCCTGTTCAGTTCTGTGCACTGCCATTTGGCAACGCTGCAGGTGCCAGGGGTTTGGAAAGGTGACCTTGTGGAGACAAGTGAATGATGTGAATGTGCTGCTCTGTTGGTCTGTCCTAGAGGACAAAAACTTTCCTATCTGGTAGGTCTGGTACATTTGAAGGATTTTTCTGTTTGGTAGGAGTTCCAAATGTTTAAAAAAAAAAAAAAAAAAACCCAAAAAACAAGCAAACCTCACAGTGCTCTCTTGCAAGAAAAATCTGTAGAGGAACATTCATGAGGTTTGGGGTTTCTTCAACATTAACATTGCTGCTTTTTGGTTTATGTGGTTGGTTTGCTTATTTTTGGTATTTTGCTTCTGTCTGGAAGTTTGTTTTGGATATCTTGTCATTATAGCCAAATCGAGTKCTGTGTGTGTGTGCCATCTCTCTGGCATTGGCTGCTCCTTTATTTTACCCTAATGCCTTTAATTCCTAYGGGATTTGGGGAAGTGTACAGCAGTGTAGAGGCTATAGCAAAGAAAAATAAGCTTTGAAGTGGTTATTTGATTCAGCACCTAGATGTTATCAGTAGTGGTAAACTGAACTTTTCTTTAGAAAGTAGAAATACAGTTAGAAGTTTTAGCTGTCATTAGTTTCTTTGCCCTGAAGTTATCTGTTCTAGATATGCCCATATATTAGCAGGCTAATTAGCTGTTAACTGTCTTAAATAACTATCAACCACATCTATTTCTATTAACTGAGTACAGCTAATTTAGRAACTATTCAGCTTGTAAAAGCTAACTGCCAGCTCTGTAAACAGTTATGGGTACAATTATGATTACATCTTTCTAACATCCATATGATCACTGGAAATGGAGTTCTGTAAGCTAATTTCAATCTGCTTCTCAATACATTGGCCAGGTATAACTGATTAGTATCTGGAGACTGTCCTGTCTGTGCTATATAGGAACAGAGTCCAGATTATTCCCATTATGGCAATTCTGCAGGAAAAACAGAAGTAAAACATATTGTCTTTTTACTTGATCTGATGGTAAATCATATGGAGGCTGCCTACTGTAAAAGAGAGTGAAAGGTGTCATTTCTGCCTTCTAATTTTTCAGAAGAGGCTTTCAAATGATCTTTATATGAGAACTCATTTCCAAGTTGAATGTTATAAAGTTTTTCAAGTGTTTAACTTGAAAATTTACACTTTAAATACCTTTTAAGTGTGAAGTTACCTTCTTTTTAGTGGTATTACCAAGCCCAAGTGGCATGTAGCCTGAGTTAGGTATAGAGTAACCACAAAGATAACTATTAGAAAATYTCATTTGTCAAACACCACGAGCTAGTGGGATAAAAAATTGTCCAGGATATTTTTATCTCATGGCTCAACTTACATTAGAGCTTGTGAAAAATTACTATAGAGAGACTTTAAAGAGTATCTCCTGGTGCTTTTATTAGATTTAGCCTTACAGGATATTTCTTCACGGAGGATTGAGGAGGAACACCCTTTAAATGCAGTGCCATGCCCTCCAACTCTCCAGCCCTCCTCTTCTCCTTGGTTCTGCAGAGCTCTGATTCTCCCCAGGATCAGTGGCAGAAGTGTTGGAGGTGAAGGCTCCTGACAGAAAATCATGCTTCAAAGCTTGAAGCCTTTACAAGCTRGTCTGGCTGGTGGATCGCTGATGCTTGCTGCCTTGTTCTATATTTACACGTATTACTTTTTACTGCCGCAGTTATAGCTGTTTGTTTTCTAGTCATTACCAGTCTGGCAGTAACCAGACCAGTACCATAATGATTACCATCATTACCAGTGTTTTTTACCACAGTCTTTTTTTTTCACATACTTGATATGCAGGAAGGCAGCTGAGTGTAGTAAAATAAAAATACACTGGTAACTTATTARGTCTTTTTACTGGTAGTCACAATAGATATTGAGGGATAGTTAAGGTAATCATTTCTTAGTAGAGTACTTTCCCTTTGCTCCCCACTTCTTTTTTTCCCGYTGGGGTGCTATTAGTCTTCAGACATTCTTTTCTATACCAGTCCTTTAATTGCTTTCTGAGGCCTGGTAACTCCTAAATTTACCTGGGAATCTTCAGAAAATTTCTGGTCTTTTAAGCCCCGTGAAGGACAAATTGAGATGATGGATCTTGTGTGCATTGGAACTGTGCTGTTCTCAMCTGTATTTTTGTGTTCTTGGTAAAACAGATTTTTTTTATAACATTTATCTAAAAAGTTAACAGTATTTCCTGGGTTTTTAGTCTTGTTTTGACYTGTGTCCATTGCTAGCAGGGAAAGAAGAGTAAATACCCTGAGTATGTTCTGTTTTGACGAAGCAAAGGTGATGTATAATCTTTCTCCTTGGGTCTATAGCACTTTGTTGGAAAGTATAGTTGTAGAGATCAGGAGGTGCCAACTGCCTCGTTTGAGAGGCAGCTACAAAACTCTCCTAAATGCCCCGAAGGGAGAAACTGTAGAGCTAATAGAGCCTCGTGCTCTGCAGCACTTTGCGCCCGGATGCGTGCGGAGCCCTTCAGCAAGAAGYGAGCAGGGTGTGTGGCCTCGTGGCAAAGGCATTTGGATGCCAAACAAAAGCAGGTCTAGAGACTGCTCTCTGAGCTGTTTTTATTCKTTATCACACATTAGGCTGTTCATGTGCTTGAGAGAAATGATTTGGAATGAGAAGAGAACTTGTGTTGCCTTCTCTCCATCCTAGCTGAGCACACTAGTTGGTATGATATGACATGAAGCTCTTTCCTAGCTCTGAAAGAGCACTAAATTGCCCTTCGATTCCCTTAATGAACATATTAATAACTAGTTTTCAATATAATAAGGGAGTTAAAGTTACTATCTTTATTCTTYTATACTTTTCTATAGTTAGATATTAAGAATTGCATATTCTAGCACAAGGCTTCTTACTGGATGCTTTCAGAGTGGGTTTTTTTGTGCTTGCCTTTCTCTTTAAAAATAGTGAGTTTTCTTTTTTAGGAGTCYTGATTACATTGGTGTCCTTTCACATCACCACTGCTAATGGTGGAAGTGGGAATGTATTTTTCCCCTGAATTTTGTAATTGTGTAGCAAAYGGGAAAGATGGTTTGGAAGTTTGGCCTTATGATCAGTGCTTTCAGTACTGTTACCCTGTGAAATTTCCTAGAGGATATGRACAGTAGATGTCAAAGCAAGCATCMAAATTATTCCATGTACTTAATTAAATGTCACTGAGTATATGAATATCCATGTTGCAGTATAAGAAAAAAGTTTTAGGAGTTTTCATGTGTTATAAATGTAACACTTTGTGAAAGATATGGTCATGATGAGATGTTCTAAGGTAGTCTTAAATAAGGCATGATGTGTTAGAGACCGCCTTTTTCCTGACCTGCTGTTCTGCCATAGTTTTCAGGTAGTTAAGGTTTAATAGCAAATATCTAATATCGGYACAAAGCCTTTTGTTCTGATGGTCTCCTCCAGTTGTAGAACTTGCAGAAAGAAGGGCTTGAAAGAATGATCCCTCCCCAGAGACTGGTTCTACTTTGTCCTCACGTCAAGAGGTGAAGGTTTTACTTAGTGGAAAAGCCATATAGCTATACGACCACTTACACTAAATGATTGTAAACCTTGGGATCTTCAGGAAATCTTGAAAAAACAACCACCTCAGGTCAGCTCCTGCAGCTATTGTATTAGTTGTAGTTTTTGGCAGTGAAACTCAGCCAGCATTTCCTTCCCTGTCCTTGGGAACCTTGGGAATTCTGAGAGTACCTTTGTGTGATGTAGCCTTCTCTAATTGCTTAATTTTCAAGAAATGCTTTTATTGGSACTCTGGGAAAACATGTATTCTTGGCGTTATATGTAACTGGTTTTTGTCAGAGCGCTCTGCACCAGTTCATGAGGTGGATGGTGGCATTGATTTCCATGTAGTCCAAATATTGAACATTTGATCTATATAATTATAATGGTAATGAACATTTTTTTGTAAGGTCATGCATAGAAGTAGTATACTACAGCATATATAGCATTTACATGATGTCTCTTAAAAGATCCACACAATAACCACTGCTTCATTTCTTCAGCTTATGTGTATTTTGGGGATTTTTTTTCTTTACATTTATATTGATCATAATGAAGGCAGTCTTTTGTCCATACATTGATAAGAAAAAGCAGTAACTGGATCAATAACCAACTGTTTCAGGCACTGACTTGGTACGGATGGGTGGAGGAGAATGCAAACACTTTAAAGGTCAGTGGGAAAAACCAATAGCTTGTGTCAAATGGTTCTGCAGCTCTGGCCGCTCTCTGGTGGTCACCTATAATTGAACACAGTGAGAAAATGTCACATCTTGTCTTTCACTCGCTTATTCTTTGCCCCTCTGAGGGACTGATTCCCTCTTCCTCTTCAGTTGTTGTTATATGGCATGAGAGGGCTTCTTCTCCACATCACAGAAACTTATCCAAATTTCTTTTTCCTTTGATAATTAGATTTTAGGAAGTAGTTATGTCTTTTTCTTCCAATCATTTAAAATGAATGGTGTGTGAAATCTGATTCTGCCAAAGTTCTGCTGTCAGTGTTTGTTGATTGAGCAGGTATCAATAGTGCCAGTTGACCTGTGGATATCTGCTTATATCCTATTTACGCCACTGCTGTAATACAGATATTTGCTTTTTGTTGGTTTGCTCAAGATGAGTGTTTTGGAGATGACAATTTTGCTTTGATCCCAGCAGGACAGTGTGACTATGAAGTTCTTTTTTTTGGCAATATTCTTCCCATTCTCTGTCAGCATCTTCCAGCTTTTTTCTCTCTGTTCTGGCAGGTGGATATTGGAAAGAAACCCCTCCGTGTTGGCTTGTACCTTTTGGATTTTCTTACCAGACAGTCAGACAGTTCTGAATTGGAGAGGTTATTTCTGTCACTTTATTTTCAGTGTGAGTTCCGCTATGCTAGACAGAGGACGTAAATAGGCAATGGGCCAGAGGAGGATCCGCAGATTTTAGTCATTATCTGGAGTACTGTGACACTGTCCATAACACTTGGAATACCCCTGTCAAACATCTGGAGTTCGGATGCACGAAACGGGATGTATGCCTGCTGGACTGTGTTAGTGGAATGAATGCAGGTATTGTGCCCTTCATTTAAATGCTCCTTTGGACCTGACCTAATGCTGCTGCTAGTGCAGATTTCCAGTAGTACAGATCAGTCAAGGACACGGTCAGTGGTGCCAGGTATGCGCCATAAGAAAACATCTGCTTTTAACCATGCTAACGAGAGGTGCCTGGGCTGCCTGGAGTTACCAACAACAGTTTGAGCCACCGCATCCGAGCCAGGTGRGACCTGGTGCCATCTTGCCTTGAGCCTTCCAAGTGGTTGCTCTATCAGCCTCTTGTTGCTTTTTTATTTACATAATACTCAACAGAGATAGAACAGTCAGGTGATACTTTGTCTTTTCATCTCCTCTTTCATTTGATTAATTCTAGGGGGCAAAAATACACTTAAAACAGTTGCCATGATGCAAGAAATCAGCAGCTAGTGAATCTGTTATTTCATGCTCCGGTAAAAATGCAAGGGGCACTGGAGTGAAGGGTCAGACAAGTTTTAAATGGGTGCTAAGTGGAATGGAGGTTGAATTGGGTAGGAAAGATGTATTATCCCTCAGTATACTATGAATAAGGAAAAGCAAGGCAAGGCAAAGAGTCCATTCTCTATGGTCAAGCGAGACCTCAGACTTTTGTCACATGTGACTTGCATGACAGTAGGGGAGATGTCAGAGAGGCGAGTAAATAYAGGGTGTGTAACAAGATGCGGTGTGTACACGGTGAGGGCTATGRTCATAAGCCACACAATGCCGATGTCTCCCAGCATAGACACCTGCACAGCAGCTAAATCTGTGCCTCTAGAGTTGTTGTTTTCAGTTGTCTTTTTGGCAGCTGTTTGAGCTGTTATTCCAGGCCTTTCTTCTTATGTCTAGTTTCTATGTGGCATACGCCTGTTAGCTAGCTAAGGGCTTGATCTAAATTCAGTGAAATATTTTTCAACTGCTCGCAAGATGGATGTTTATTTGGTACTGTGCATGTGACTAACACGGTAACTACATTTGAAAGGTTTAATTATAAATTGATAGTGAAATAACYAACTTAGTTGGAGGTGTTTACCTATAAGAAGAAGGTCTGATAAAGAGTTGTCTTTGCTAGCTCTCACTTATTCTTGTATTTAGCTTATTAGATAGAGGATTTCTTAGGAAGGTGACTCTTGAGAATTGATGTTGTCAATTGTAATATTTTAAATCAAAGC